>NW_027498511.1:0-71720 GCF_021521415.1 Bidens hawaiensis
ATGGGCGCAAGCTGTAGATCCCCACTGTGCTGGGCTGAAGTGGGTGACAAGCAAATGACTGGTCCAGAATTGATCCAAGAAACAACAGACAAGATTTTTCAGATACGGGATCGCCTTAAGACAGCGCGCGACAGACAGAAGAGCTACGCAGATGTGCGAAGGAAACCGTTGGAGTTTCAAGTAGGGGATAGAGTACTTTTGAAAGTCTCTCCATGGAAAGGAGTCCCTCGTTTCGGCAAGCGAGGAAAGTTGAATCCGCGCTACATTGGACCATTTGAGATCCTGGAAAGGATCGGTCCGGTTGCTTATAAACTCCGTTTACCGCCGAACTCAGTGGAGTTCATGATACGTTTCATGTGTCCAACATCAAAAAGTGCTTATCTGACGAAACGGTTGATTTTGCCGTTGGAAGAGATTCACATCGACAAAACAGCTGCACTTCGTAGAAGAACCTATAGCAGTAACCGATTGGAAAGAACAAAAGTTACGCAGAAGCAAAATCAAGTTAGTAAAGGTTCAATGGAAATCAAGGCGTGGGCCTGAATTCACTTGGGAAAGAGAAGATCAAATACGCAAGAAATACCCACACCTCTTTCAGAGCATGGCTTTCTGCCAGCAACGTCTCCTAAATTTCGGGACGAAATTCGCTTAACAGGGGGAGAATGTGACACCCGGTAAATTCCCAATCCCTTAAACCAAGTAATCAACCTAAATATTAGGTAATTATGTTATATGCGCCTTGCGCGAGCGCGCTATGTTAGAATCAGCGCGTGCATTTGTTATGTGCGCCCTGCGCAGAGCGCGCCATGTTAATCAGCGCGTGCATTTTGTTATGTGCGCCCTGCGCGAGCGCGCCATGTTAGTCAGCTGCGGGCATATTATGTGCGCCCTGCGCGTAGGCGCGCCATGTTAAGAACCTGCGTGGGCATATGTTATATGCGCCATGCGCGAGTGTATTGGTTTTATGTTTCTATAAACTTAATGTTGTCTAATGGGTCTGACCGGTCTCGCATGATGCTAAGGCGGGTGCATCCCAAATCGTCTATGCGCGTACGGAAGGGGAACTAACCTCCCCGCATGGCGGGAACATTGAGAGCTAGTTTGTCTGAAGCTCCAAGATGGAATTGACTTCAACATAACTGATCACTATGTTGAAATACCAAGACCACTGGAGAATCTACAAATGAAACTCAATGTCCCTAACTGCGAGAAGGTTACGCACCTACCCGCAGCAAGAAGAAATGTCCCTTCACGCAGAAAGCTATGCGCACAAAGTGATACGCATTAGAACACTTAGTCTATTCTCCAGACGTAAGGAGATTACTCCCGCCCAAAAGGAAACAGTAGCGTGTTTCAGAGATTTTCCACTTTTTACTGTACACTGACAAAAAGTACCTGAAAAAGCACACTGTAACACGAAAAGTCAACTGTCAGCCACCCTATTCTCACCAACCCCAGACCTGCATGTCCTGACCAAATCAAATCAAAATCTTTTATCCACTACTCCACTTTTAAATAAATAATAATAATTTCCATACTTTATCGTCATTACACCTAGATATGAAAAGATTACAATCCCCTAAAGCAAGGGATTGTGTTCCCTTGAGTTTGCCTATAAATATGTAACCTAAGTTATCACCCAAACACACTTCAAACTTCTCTCTTAAGACTGCAAACTTGCACTAATCATCTCCCAAGCATCCGTTGTTTTCATTTCCGATCCTGTTACTAGGTAAGCCGAGAATATAACCTTGAGATCTACTTTCCAACCCTTATATTCTCCTATTTCTTGATCTTAATATATATACTTCTTGTTATTTAATCGTATTCTAGACCTTCAATTCAAAGGCCAACACAAGAAACCCGAATCTCGATTAATCCCTAACAAGAACCACAGGTGAGTCTCACAGCCCCTATTTTCACTGTTTTCACTATTTTTAAACTGTTTTCGGGGCGAGGGACACGTACTTAAATAATGTTTTATCATGGATATCTTACAAGCATATGCAAGCGATTATGTGTTTAAGTTATGTTTCATGATGAGCAATGCGAACGGTTATCTATGGTTTTTCGATGTTAGTGCACCAGATTCGAGTAAGTGATCACTTTACCATTGGAACTCTAAGGGTAGGGACTGCTGGTTTGATCCGCCCACTCGTAGGGGTCGCACCTCTTACACAGACGAGTGCCTAGTATGGTCATGGGGCAGTACTATGGGATTGAGCCCGCTCGTAGGGGTCGCTCCTCTTACGCAGACGAGCGCCTTGTTTTCCGGCACAACGTCCGCGCGTAACCCGCGGGACGGTATTACAGTATTATTCGCTCGTAGTGGCAGCGCCACTTACACAGACGAGCACAGTTTTTCAGAAGTGTCCGCGCGTAACCCACGGGACGGTATTACTTATTTCGCTCGTAGTGGCAGCGCCACTTACACAGACGAGCACAGTTCCCAGAAATGTTCGCGCGTAAACCGCGGAACGATTTTTATCAGATTATGTTTTCAGAACTGTTTTACTAAGCATGTGTTTCAGTGATGCTATCAGAATTATGTTTATGACGCGATACGATTTATCAAGTTACTAAAACTTGTGAACTCACTCAGTTTATACTGATTCAAATGTTTTACGTGTTTTTCAGGAGATAACTAAGTAGCGCATGGAGTCACACTTAGAGCACCTCACGCTGAACATCTAAAACTAGCTTTTTGGAAGATTTTAGCTCTATCCCTTCGATGCGCGTGGTTGTTCTCGCCGCGCAAGGGGGATATGGCGTGGAAATCTTCAACAGTTTTTATACTTGGATGATTTTATGTAATTTTTAAACAATGTAATGTATTTGTATTAAACATTTCATGCGCAATGAAAATCTTATCTTGAATGTTTGCAATGGCCCGTGCTTAAGTATCAATCCCCACTCGCGCGCGCCCGGCTGTTTCCGCCGATCAGGGCCGGGTGTGACAATATCCCCCGCTAACTTCTCTTATTACATATTTTCTCAATGCTAAACATACATTTACATATTTGTCCACCCAAAACAACATAAATTACATATCTCCCCATTTCATTAAAATTAACTAACTAAATGACAAATTTACCCTTACTAAACCAATTTACATATATCCCCTTCTTAGTATTAAGAATTACATATATCTCCAATTTAAACCCAAACTAAGTCGGCTTTAAGAAAATCATATCGAAGCTAATAAATTCAATTGAAGTCAATTTTTTTAATCGTTTGCAAATGTAAACAAAATATTTTTTACCTAGTTTATAGGTTCAATATTTTTAACATAACTGGCATATCAACAAATTTATATCATATAATATTGTATAAAAAAAATGATTACTTTGACAAAACTATAAAGTAACATGCATGCATGAGATTAAGGAAAAACTAAAAAAGATGTCAAATGTATACATCATTCCAATGGTAGCTTCCAAATATTTTAAAATGGTCAAACCAACAATCCAAAACGGTCAAACCAACATTATAAAACATAAGAAAATACAAATTAAACACAAGAAAATTATGCACTTTTTCCTCGTTTCGTTTTACTTGATGAGGGTTGATCTTGATTTTCTGCTTCTTTGCATGTCTTTGCACGGTGTCCATAATCACCACAATGCTTACATTTTTGTCTCTTTGTAGTCTCGTCATGTGGTTTGATTCTACTCTTTCTTGGTCTTCCTAGTGGACGTTTAATTGTAGGGGGATATATCTTCTCCTAGGTGTCTATATGAACCCATTGATCCTTTGTAGACATTGGAGCAACTTCTAAAGCATAAGCTAATTTACACTTCTCAATAGTAAAATATGAATCAACATATATAGCCTAGTTTGCATCCCTTCTAAGAAGGATAAAAGCCGCTGCATGCGCACACAGAGTGCCTTTAACTTGCCAACGCCGGCAAGTACATGTTCTTTCGTCAAGTGAAACATCCCAATTTCGGCCCATATGTTTTACTTCTGCTCGGTTTTCACCACTTCTACAAATTTCATACTCGCCTAAATTCTACATACATTCAAATTATATTAAAAAAAGTTCACTCAAAAAATTCAAAAAATATATATATTTAAAACATAACACTAACCTTAGAGATTTTGTTGAGATAGCTCTTAGTATTAGGTACTAAGGTACCCTTCCATTTTGTAAGAAGCCTCTTTTTCTTATCCAGTCTTACCATAATCATCTCCCTAATGGAATCAAGTAGGTAAAGTACCGGCTAAACACGCACCTCACCTATCCAATAATTAAATGCCTCCGAAATATTATTGGTAATATAATCACACTTTGACGTTGTCCCAAACTTGCCACGACTCCAAATCCTATTGTGATTCTCATTAAGATAAGTAAGTGCGTCGTTATTTACTTCACCTATTTCATTTAATAATCGTTCAAACTCGGTTAAACGATAGGTCCTTGCAGCATGCCATAAGTTTCTAGTAAAAAATTCACCACGAAAATGCCTCTTGAAATTACTATATAGGTGCCTAACGCATTCTTTATGCTCAACGGTAGGATATACTTGTGTAATTGCAATGTCTAGATCTTTTTGCATGTCAGATGAGATAACTAGTCCATTAGGCGTACCGATTGTTTTCTTAAGTAACTCAAGAAACCATATCCATGACTTTTTATTTTCTGATTCTAACACGCCATAAGCCATAGGAAAGATAGAATTGTTACCGTCAACACCTGTGGCACCGACTAGTACCCCATTAAACCTCCCTTTTAGATGGCATGCATCTAGAGAAATGTACGGCCGACAACCATCAAGAAACCCAGCAAGCTACTAGTGAAATAAAAAAACGTAAAAATAGCATTTTGTTACCTTTTATCTCATAATCAACCTCAACAACACTTCCTGGTTTCGCTTTAGTAGTTCCTCTTTATAATCGTTCATCTTCAAGAACGAGTCATCCCACTTCCCGTACATATTAGCTTGAGCTTGTTCTTTCCATCGACAGACTTTCATGTATGCTACGTTAACATTGTAATTTTTTGTAATCCATTTCTAGAGTTCTGTGGGTGAGACATCCCCATCGGATTTTAGCTTATCTATAATAACACTTGCAACCCATCCTTGAGTTGCCATCGTAGCTGCAGCTTTGTTACTTCGAGTGCAAGAATGTGTATCTACCAATTTCTTAACCTATATGATTTCGGTTAAAAATAAACATTTTATTACCAATATAAAAAGGTATAAGATTTTATAAAAATGCACAGTTTTGGTCAACACTTACCTCAAATATAATACCGTGTTGCATGAGAAAAGCATGTATCCTCCATTTGCACTTTAGGTCGAAACACCTTGCCATGACCCCTTTCGGCTCACTTCTCAATGTAGTAAGCAAATTCTTTCGTGATTGCATAATGGGCCAACGCTATTCTAAACTCATTCACATTTTCAAATGTTGAGTTAACTGTAATGGTTCGACTTTTCTTTCTGTAAGTTTTCGGTTGTTAATCCTCCAGCTCAACTTCAGTATCAGTGCTATCAACTTCAGTATCCGTACCATCTATGATAACTATGTTCTTCACCACATTCTTCATCACCGTGTTCTCCATCTTGACCCCTGCAAACGATGTAAAAATCTCATAAAAACTATTTGTACAATAAATTAATAATTTAGCAAAAAACTATTACCTTTGTTGCATTGAAGACATGTCAACATTATTATCTGTCTTCACATAAACGGTTAACTCTTTATCCACCTCATACAGACCAAGCATCAGTTGAAAGTTATCATGAGAATCAACCTTGATATATGATTGCACACTAGCATATTTGTCAAAGTAATAAAGTAAGAAAATGAGCTCTCTGTCAGAAGGATAATGAGTGGCAACCTCTTCAATCATATCATCAAAGTTGTATATGCATGTGTCAATGTAAATGCATTTTTGAGAGCCGAAACAATAGCGTTTTTAGACGTGTTCTTAGCTAACCGTAAGTAGCCTCCATATTTTAGTTTTATTTTGTACTTAGAAGATACTTGGATGCTAGCATTCTCGATTTTTGGTGATTGATCCATATTCTCCCATGGTGTAAATGAGTGGCTTCCCATATGTAACGTCCTCGTTTCGTTAAATAAATAAATAAAATATTCCAAGTTTATTTTAGTTATCGTGTCAAGATACGTCAATTAAATAAATTAAATAACAAGATAGGGTGAGATTGTTAAGGTTAGTGGACTTGAAAGTGATTTGGGTCTAAAAGTCTTTTGGGCTTAGCCTATTTAAACCCCTAAAACCCTAATTCATCCTTATCCTTATCATTTCACAATCATTATCCAATAATTATCACACCCATACACACACAAAAAATCCATTCAAGTTATTCAAGTTTAATCAAATCCAAAAGGTAAACCTTATAATTATTTCAATATATTTCTCATTAAGATTGTTAACACGTAAACTGAGCCAAACCGACATAAAACGAACCTGGCTAAACAAGTTTCAAACAAATCTAATAACAATATTAACAATAATATCATGAGATGTAACAGAATACAAATAACGAAAATAATTGGTGTAAACGGGGTTCGATGAGACCCGAGTTACAAACTATTCGGTACGAACCAAAAAACGTGAAATAGAACCCAAACTGGTCCAGGGGTGCTCGAGTTCTAACCCAAAGAAGAGTTGAGCCTAGATTTGAACCACGATGGAATGTGGACCCCTAAACAGCTCGAACCAAGCCGGAGTGGAACCCAAACCAAATCCGCCTCCGATTAACAAGCTGCAGACACGAAGCCCAAGGTGCAACCAAACTGAACCCTAAGAACCCGTCAGCTGGCTCCCTTAACCCGCAAGATCCGAGTCCAGATCTGAACCCAAAAATCAGACACGAACTCCGATGTGAATTCTTGTTCATGCGACTCGTACCCGTTCGCACGACCCGAACCCTGTGCGAATGGAAGGAATTCGCACAGCCGTAAGAATGGAAAGAATTCGCACAGCCCTGCGAACCCCCTTAGTGTGCGAATCATCCTCATGCGAGTCGCTTGTAGGCGAATTATTTTGTGCGACTGGAATGGTTCTCGTGTGAATTGAAACTTAGCGGCATCCCCTGCGGTAGCCGGCGCCTGGTTGCCGGAAATCCTGGAGTGGTGGCAGTGGTGCCGTGGCCATGGTAAAGAAAGAAAGAAGAAGAGGAAGCTGGCGATGGTTAAGGTTTTGGTGTGAGGGAAGGAGACGAGGCAAGAGTGATGGTGGCGGCGGCGTAGCGGTAGAGAAGGGTGAGGGCCGGCTGATGCAAGAAGGAGAAGCAGGAAGGTGAGGGGGGGGGGTCTAGTTTAAATACCTAGGTTGGGTGGGGGGTTGGTGAGTGTTTATATTATAATAATAATAATAATAATAATAAGACTTTATTAATTAATAATAATAAAATGATAGTAAAGAGAATACTTGGATGCCAAACTTAAACAAAACTTGAACCTGAGACCGAACTCGTTGAACAACGCATAACCCATCTCAAACCAAGGAATGCGAGTTGAAGATGAGCCAAACACAAGAGCCCACTCGTTAAAGAAATGAAATTATTAAGGGAGTTAAGTATAGACCCGACACGACCCGAACTCGCTTAAGGAAACGTAAACTTGTAAATGCGTTAAGAACGTGACTTAATAATAATGAAATGAATACAGTATATATATATAAAAGGATCAAGTATGCTAAATTAATAAGATCGGTTAAAAAGGAAAACATGTCGGTTTGGTTAACTTGAAAGTTAATCCCGTTAACTTAAGAAATGAATAACATGAGATTATAGAGGATTAATATGTGTACATTATTAACAGTTAGTCGAGCTCAGTTGAAGAAGGGAATTACTATTAATTTGGAGATGAATCGTCTACAGGTGAGTTCTAGCCCCTTTCTCTGTGATGTTTTTCGGGACTGTGTGCATACTCCTATGTGATAGTTAATACACTTATCCTAAGTGATAAGTGTATGATTATTTATTGAATGTTATTATTGAATGTTGTGTGAATGTGCATATATAAATATAATTATTATATATGCAATTGAAATATGTGTAAAGTATGCACGTATGATAGGAAACATAGGAAGTAACGTATGGACGATTGACGGGACATGTATGGTTGTATGGTTAAGCGAGACAAAGGACCAGACCCTATTAATATCTGGGATAGAAGGAAACAGACCCTAATAATATCTGAGATTGTGATAGAGGGATCAGATCCTAATAATATCCCTAATAATATCTGAGATTGTGATAGAGGGACCAGACCCTAATAATATCTGAGATAGTAGGGACCAAACCCTAATAATATCTGAGATTAGAGGGACCAGACCCTATTAATATCTGGGATAGAAGAGACCAGACCCTAATAATATCCGAGAAAGTAGAAGTAGGATAGTTTACGGTATACCTTAGGAAAGTAGGAAAGAAAGTGTGTAAATGCGTATGTATGCACGTGAAGTATATATGAATAAGTAATAGCAAGTAAAGTACGAAATACGTATCTTCTGACGCGTATAAGTATGACGTGATTGTTTTGTATGTTAATTGATTAACTAGAACTCACTCAGCGTAGCTGACTTTTAGTATGCACGTAGGTAAGTAGGATGAGGCAGGTTGCTTGAGTGGGACACGTGGCAATAAGAGGAAGACTGGCATCGTTATGAAGAAGATTCTCGTGTTGTTTATGTTTTATGTTTAAGACTCATGTTGTTTCCGCTTAAGACAAGTATTTAAGTTATGTATGATGGTTGACTTTTATTCCGCGTAATGTTTTAATTAACTCCAATTATTCGAATTATGTGAATGAGTAAATCCAACCAGCGTGAAAGTAGAGTTCCCGGAAACGGGGCCTTACACCATAAGATCCATGTTATCATCTTCCATAATAACCTAACGTGAATAAACAAAAACAAATAAATATTAAGATTTCACGCATAATAAAAGTATCTAAAACACAATTTATTGATACACAATTTGTTTAGTTATATGGTTTCATATACTTTCTTTATGGTCGCATTAAGCAATCCAAAAAGTTTCATTACTTGAATATATTTGTTCAATCTTTTGCTTAGTATCTACAATGATTAATTGTTATATCTTGTGTTTGTAAATCATTCAAGAACACACGTGTATGATAACTTATCTATACTGTCTAGGAACCTAATCAAGTATTAACATTAGGCCCACTTCCCAAATTATACATATTATAAAATTAGGCTTTATGCCCTCGTTATAAATACAAACAGAAATTGTTACCAGAAATTATTTGACAGACATATGTATACAAACAAAAGCTGTTCTCTTTATATTATAAAATTATCTTACAAACATATGCATACAAATGAAAGCCACCATGTTCTCTTTATATTATAAAATTATCTTACAAACATATGCATACAAATGAAAATTTTTACCAGTTAGTTGAGGTCATCGAAGAGCGCCGGCTGCCACTTGCCAGAGGAAGCGCCGCACGCCGCTGGAGGAAGTGCAAACGCCAGAGGAAGGCGCGAACGTCGGAGGAAGCGCGAATGTTGTGTTCGTTCTCTATGAAGATGGAAGTTGTGTTCGTTCCCTTCTCTGAATATGGAATATGGAAGGACTATTGAGTTGAAGCGTGACTGCTGTGTTTTTTTTGCCAGGTTTGTAAATTGAAGAGGGCTATATTGTAAATTGAAGAGGGTAATATGGTAATTGTATACTAGAAGGGGAGATATGTGATTACATGTTTAAGATTGGGGAAATATGTAATATGCTAAGTTAAGGAGAGGATATATGTAATAATCCCTTAATATTAATAAGATATAAGATATAGAATATAAAATATTATTGTTGATTCATTCGTTAATCTCAAATCTCAAGTTTAGTTAAAATGCTCCATTTTAGCTCATTGTCTCATAAACCTTAAAAACCCACATTTGAACCACTTAGGAATAGTATTCAATAAAAACCTGGCCCAAAAGTATTTAAAATTGTAAGAAATATTTATATATTTATATGTATAATTTAAACCACATCAGAAATCTTCAATGCCGAATCTCATAAGTCTATATACTCAATTCATCTGGGGTCCACCATGATGCACCAAGATTTGTAGAAAGACTACTGGTGGTCGGGTATGAAGAACAGAGTTATAGGATATGTTAGTAATTGTTGACTTGCTTGCAAGTCATGGTAGAACATCATAAGCTGTATAGAAAGATGCAACCATTAGAAAGGGACATGATATTTGTACACCCTCTCAAAACTCACACACCCTACATACGATCGTATAAGGGTTAAACGATTGTATGGAACCCCACGTGAAAGGGTGTGTGGATAACCAGAGCCATTAGACACACCAGAATGGAGACGGAAACACATCACCATGGATTTCATAACTAAGATACCGCGTACAGCTAGAAATTATGATACTATCTGGGTGATTGTGGACCGTTTGAAGGAAGGTGCTCACTTTATACCAATATGAGAAGCTAACTCGTCGAAAATGTTAGATAAGGTATTCATCAGCAAGGTTGTGGTATGGCATAGAGTATCTTTGTTAATTGGGTTAGAGGAAGATACTCGATTTAAATCGAGGCTTCAAAAGGAAAGATGCTGGTTACAATCAAGGCAGATACAGATGAAAGTGAAACCCTTAAGTAGAAGTCAAGTAAAGATGAGTTTATGGTATGTGACACTATGTGTAACATTTCGGTTTTTTTTTCGTATTTGTATTTTTATTGTAAACCCGATCCAAGTTTGTTATTTGTAAGAAATAAGAAATTCGTTAGTTTTTTTTTATAATTTTATTTTTTTTTTTTGAATTTGGAATCTGATTCATGTTGCAAGTCAATATAATCTGATCTTAGTACATTAATATTGTGCATGTGTATGTATATATATAAATTTTGATTTCAAGTTACCTACTCATAACCGAATGTGTTCATTTTTAAACATTGACTTAGTTATAAAAATCTTGTTAAATTAGTTTTATTATTAAAAAAGGAAAAAAAAACAAAGAGTTTGTATAATTATATTAAAATAAAAGGTTTAAATTTAAATGGTTAAACAGCAGGGTTCAAAGTGAAACATTGAAATGAATTTGCACCTTCCCTGCAATGTTCTGTAACGTTTTCCTTTGACGACAAATCCGTTTGTCGTCCCGTGTTTACCGGCAAACAATAAGGACTCTATCAATGACCGTAATGATAAATTGATTTCGCCATTTGACTCGGGATATTTTAACAAACATAATGCCAACATTTTTAGAAATTAGGCCATGAGGTATACTCTAACCCCTTTTAACTTTACATAAGCTCCACATCACTCATTTTCTCTCTTTCACTCTATCTCATCCAAAGGAAATGGCTTAATCCATAATTAATACATATTTAATGCATATTGTTTCTTTTAACCAATTAAAATAATAATCCATTGGCCATTTTAACAAGCTTAACACTAGTGGGGAGTGACTTAATGCATGTTTAAAGTGCCATGTCATTTTAACTTAGTTGGGTGTTAGAGTATACCCCATGGCCTTATAGGCGCACATTTAACACCGTTTCATCGAGCGGAGATTTTGTATTTACCAACTTTGTGAAACGAGGTTTTTCTTTTCAAAACCTATATAAGCTGACCGCCACACTCGTTTTTCTAGCATACCCAACTCGAAAATCATACCCCTCACTCGAAGTCGTTTTCTATTATCATGAAACCTTCACTACAGCCGTCAGGTTGTTCTTCTTTCCAGCCAAGCTCACCAGTCATGGAACCGAACAAATCGAGTTACACAAACCTACCTGTTCTCATATTCTGAATAAAAGCCCTATTGCTCCATTCATTAACCATTAGTGTAGAGATCGAATTTTGGGTTTGAAATTTGGATGGGTTGTAGAGATTTTCTGAAAGAAATAAAGAACTGTTTTTTATTCTTAATCCACAAACATGACTAATTAATAGTTATGGACTTATGTCCATCAGTTTTGTTTCCAACATATGGACGCATAACCAATTTTATTTATTAAGAAATTTTGGTATTGTTTTAAGGAGTTTGTAAACGTGTTTCTTTTATAAAGTTTTAAGAGAAATCTTGTAATTTGTTTTAAAATTAAAGAAGTATTAAAGCTCATCTTTTTATATACGAAAAAGGTTAAAAAGACAAAAAAATATTGTTTTAAATATAAACAGTTTAAGATCTTCACTCGAAAGATAAAAGCGAATTGGATTCTAAAAATCAAAATAATGATTATAGGTTCCTCAACGTTTACTTTTAGCGCAAGGAATCCTTTTATCGGTTTTGCTACCCTTCAACTAAGTTGTCGCGTAAGACACGACTTTATTATCCGTGTGCATCTGCATGGGAAATTCCTAGCACATTATCAAGGTGAGTAATCACACTCCTCTTTTTATAATTCTATATTTTGGGAGCTTTATGCATACAAAACTTTATTATTTAGTTATTATACAAGTATATACTCCAAAACATAATGCCATTATTTGCGTAGTTGTGATATTGCTAGATTGTTGCTAAATGTTATATGACTGTGTGTTCACACTTTTTATATTTGTAAGTTTGATATTCAAAAATGCAATGATGCAATCATTTGAACATAACTTTTCACAAATTTTAGGCGTTACCTCGTCAACAGCAATTCGGAATGCCTTCTCAGCAACAGTTTTAACATTTGCTGAAACATCACTTGTCATCAGTATTTGAAGAATTTCATTGTTGAAATTATTCTCCATCTCTTTCTCTACGGACGATTCTTCACCTATAACCACTAGAGATAGATCTTTGGTACTCATTTCTTTAGGTAGACTACTCCGGTTATCAAATTCCTGAGTGAAGAAGCTTGTCTTGGAGTTATCCTGACTGGATGAAGATGATCCATGTGTGGTAACTGGAGCCGGCTGAACATATGTGTCAATGGGGTGCATGAAAGGAGGTTGAACAAACTACATCTGCTGCAATGGTTGAGGTATGAGTGAATACTGATACTGATATTGAGGATCAGTATTAGGCATTGTTGAGGTTTTAGCAAAATGAGTTGTGGAATGGTTAATGAAGGATCGTTGTTGTGAATGAGGATGGAGAGGTGAACTTGGATAGGTTATTAAAGGCTGGAAATGATTGGGACAAGGCAGTGACTGAGTTCTGCATTCCTGCGCAAAGTGTCCTAGTCTACCACACTTATGACATGTCATTTTCGCCTTATCCTAGCCCACTTTTGTCGTGTTATTGATTCCAGGTTACTTCCTTCCTATCGTTTTGTAGAACTTGTTTGTCTTAACTGTCAGTAACGAAAAATTTCCATTTCCTCCGGATCAATTGGATCTATGTGTTGCAAATCTTCCATAATAAATGAGAGATGTCACAGGGCCGTCTCCGAGAACCCCTTAAAATTTTGGGGCCTGAGACGAGTAAAAAAAATGGGCCTCTATAATCGACTTCTCAATTATGTAATAGATAATTTGATAATTTTACCAATTAGACTACCTTTCAAAAACCCAAAACAAATATGTTACTAAAATTACTAATATGAAACAAAATGAAAGTTTTTTTCTATTAAAAAAGGAGTACTAAAAGTGGGAATTGAACCCGTGACCTTTGTTTCCATTGTCCAGGAACCTTTCCATTCAACCAAAGAGTCATTTCATATTCTTTTGTGTTAAAACAAAACTATATATAAAATATAAATGTTATTTTTTAACAATTATGGGCCTCTCGAGAGAGTGGGCCCGGGTTCGTTGCCCTCCTCACCCTCCCCTTGGGCCGGGCCTGGATTGTCAGACACATGTGGAGAATTCTTTGAACAACAAATGCTTGATTGTTAACTACTGAACCAATACCAGTTATTATGTCTATGTGGTAGTAATAACATTGGTCAGCAGCTTGGATAGATTGCGTCTCTTGACATAGAAGTGTTGATCCAATAGTAAAATCATCAGTTGATTTACCAGCAGCAATCAACTTCTTCTTTTGACTTATCTCTCTTTCAAAGGTAAGTAACATACCATGAAGAGTAGTCAGACTCGGATCTTAAAAATTCAGTAGAGTTCTTAGTATAATAGCATGAGTGTCCTAATTTTCTGGAAGTGATCTCAGAAATCGGTTGTCAAGAGTAGAGTTTGTAAAAGTAACATCAGCAATTGTCAATTAACTTATTAAAGTTGCAAATCGCTCGTATTGTTGTGTTAAAATCTCTCCTATTAAATGACAAAATGCTTCATACTACTGCCTGAGAATTTCACGAGTATTTTCGAGGACTTGTGGGTTTCCACCTTATTGTTCTTTCAGTGCATTAGCAAACTTATGATGAATTAATCCACCGTAAATTTCATTTGGAATTACCATGGCAAGTATAGCATGTTGGCATCCAATTCAATTTTCTGTATATTTTGATCAGAATAATCCTTAGGATCCTTCTTAATCGTCTTGTTCCATCCAATGGATCAACAGTTTCTGGAACATGAGGTCCACGAACAACATATCTCTAATAACCAATGTTTTGGCTGCATAGATGGTGGAGCATTCTTGTGCCCAGATGTTGTATTGACCTCGAACCCATGGGTGGTTTGGAGATGATGGTCTGGTATAAATCATGTGTATTAATGTGTTATTTCATGCATTTTATTGTTTATATATAGTGAACACAATTACTTTGAGTTCTTTTATGATCGCAGGTGTTTAGAGCTTAAACGAGCTAATTCAGAGCCATCCGGATGAAGATTAAGCAAGCCTCGAGAAGATGGAAGTATGGGGAAACATATATGGATGGTTAAGAAGGATTCGGGAAAGGATTGGATGAGAAACCTGAAACCGAAGGGAAAACTAAACAAGACGGGTTACCAAGAAAGTATCTTTTAGTAAAACGGGCATATCTCGGCCTAGAAAATGAGTTACGGAATCCATAATATATGAATTTCGGGTTTTTTGATGAGACAAATCTAAATATGAAGTTAATTTAGTTCGCACGATGCAAAGAAAGGGTGAAAAAGGCTTTGCGCGATCATTAATTCCAAAAGCAAATGGGGCAGCTTAGGGCGATTTTCCACCATTCTGAAGCTTCCGATTTGTTCTGGGTTTGTATGTTCATCAAAGATAAGTATTTTGCATAATATGTCAATGTTCGGCTAAACTTTCGTGTTCGTTCTAGGTTAAGATTTTATGTAATTCTCCTTATGACCAGATTTATTGTGCTTCATGATAAGAAATTGAAGGAGTTTATTGCTTTTATCTTGTTCAATTATTGCTTGGTTGTTTAAACAATTTATGTTTTTGATTATTAATTAATACATCACTTGTTTGGTTTTGTTTATCAACACCTAGGGTTAGGCTCTTGTGTCATTGGACTATTGATCATCAAATACTATCTCTTAATTGGTTTTCATAAAACATAAATTAGTAATTAGGTAGATCAAGTTCAATTGTGTCAACAATTCGGTTAGGGTATCGTTTGTCATCACAATCAAACTAATAGGTCTAGTAATTAGTGTGCAATCAAGACAAGTGAATCTGGGATTAAGTTGAAGAACACATTACCCAAACCTAGAATGAATACCTTTAATTAATATTGTTTACAAAATTTTAAAAGTAATCTTTTTAGTTCTAATTAAATCTTATCAAAAACTGCTTGACATCGTCTGTCCGCTTAGGTTAATTAATTAGTTAAAAATTATAAACTTGCACTTTCCTTGAGTCCCTGTGGAGATGACCTTACTCACACATACTCATAGGTATTTAAGTTAATAAAAATCAATTGTTTGAGTAGACCGCGGTAGCCTACGTCAGGAGGTTGAACTAGTATTGTGAGGATCTTATACCATTGACATGATTCTTAGTTCAACTGGTTTCTCAATAATAATAGAGTATGGAACAGGTTTTTGATCCTTTTTGAATCCTCAACTGGAATTATCAAAATGAGCTTAGATCTATAATACTGAATTGGTTATTAGATCAAATTTAGAGATCCTGGTGCTCTGATACCAATTGTTAAGATCGTAGGTCTGCAATCTAAGCTACTTGAACACAATTCAATCCAATGGAACAGTAATCTATTGATCTAATCCTTTGAATAAATTAGTATCACTTTAATTGAAATCATATTTGAATTACAATTCAATTAGTATATGAAATGAACTAAGTTTACACAATAGGTGTCAAGTAGAAGAACAATTATCTATTAACTACAATCGAATGATTACAATCTATTGCTCCTCCTCAACCTCAGGTCATCATCCACACTTATTTTTCTAGTACAAACGTACACAAATCAGGTAAGTATTGTGACGTGAAAAGTGTTAATTAAGAAGAGACTCTCTTCTTCATTTTATACATGTGCAAAACAACTGATGAGCTAAAGGTGATAGTGACATCTAACAAAAACGGTTACAAACTACTGAAAACTAATTACAAACAATTGTCTAAAGAGAATCCTATGTTAACTACTGATATTTGTTAAACAACTGATGTTTGTTACATCAGTCGTTTGTCTTCAGTTTGGATCTTCAATAGTCTGTAGAACAATTGTTGTATTTTCAGTTCTTCTATATCAACAGTTTGCCTGATCATCTGCATAGAACAATAGTTTGTGAAAACCTTCATAATGGAGAACACCTAATGTTTGATCCATCAGTTGTATAGTATTTGGTCATCAGCTTTTTGCAAGGTTCAACATAATTATGGTTGGATTTATTTTTGGATAAAATACAAGAATATTGGGAGAAAAACGAACCTTTTAAGCTTAGAAAATCATATTGAAAAAGAAATGATAATCTTTGAACTTATTTTGGTAAAATAAAATATTGTTTACAAAGGTTTTCGTTAAAAGCAACAAATTTGATAAAACATATGAATATATTTTATGTAAACGTTTTTAGGAATATTCATGAGAATATATGTTTATACATTGTATACGAACCTACAACACAAAGTGTACATGAAGCCTACTCATGAATGCAAGTTGAAATATTTAAATTACAAAAATGCTGGTTGAAAATAAATATATAAAAGGATATATATTTATTTATGTGAATAAACGCTAGCTTAAGATATATATATATGTGTGTGTAAAGGAGTCAATACAATATAATCTCTTATTCTACGTTATGTACGCAATCATTTACATCGCTGATTTTCATAAACCCTAAATTACAAAGCACTCCTCTACCAAGTAATCTCCCTCAAGTCATCTCTAACTCTATCTATCCACCAATCGCCGACATCAACACTCCTTCGTCACCATCATCAGCATTGATAACAAGTGTTCGGCAACTCACCAGAAAAACGCAGAACGTTGTTCCCCTTGTTCAGAGGTTTGTCTTAGCAATTTATCAATTGAACTTTGAAATTTATCTAATTAATCATCAATTCATCCAAACAAACACGTCCGGATCTTAAATCAAATCAATTTTTGACTTGAGTATAGTTGGTTTTAACCTTGAACGTTTTATGTTTTAACCTTGAACGTATTAGGTTTTAGAAATCGATTTGAGCGTATTTGTTGTTTAACCTTGAGCGTTATTCGCGTACCTAATGTACGTTATGCGATTATTGTACATCAACTTACCCCTATATATACATACATATATATATATACACACGCGCGCGCACGCGCGAAATGAAAGTGAAAAAAATCACCAATGAGTCATAATACACGCACACATGAAGTGTTGGGTGAACACTACTACATAAACTGACATATATGCTGACATGGTTGTAACGTCCCCAAAAATTGGGTATTTCGTTACCATAGGACACACTTAGGCCTGATTTTTCGTAGAGGATTCCGTGGTAACGTAAATTCTCAAGATGTGAGTTTCACGACTCCACTTTTACTTACATTTTCCCTTGCGGAAATAACATACACATGTTGTAAAGATGTAATAGTCGATCTTTATATAATCATGCAAGGTCGGCCCTAGGGGGGGTCGACGGCTGCAAGCCCGATACCCCACTAGGCTAAGGGTGTTCATCGGATTGGATAACAAGTTATTCGGTTTATTTGGTTCGGATTGTTCGAATTTGAAAATTTTGGAACCCCATCCGAAAGCCGATCTGATTCGAATTAGGGACATTCCTATCCGATCCGAATCCAATCCGAATTGAATTCGGATGGATTCGGATAATTCGAAATTATCCGAATAATCCGTATAACAAATATACAAACTTAAGTTTTATTAAATAAACATACAAAACTGGAAATAAAATAAAACATAACAAGAACAAGGAAGTTAAGTAGTGTTAGAGAGTATAACGACTAGGCCTGTAAACGAATCGAACGTTCGGTGAACATTCGTGAACCGTTTGGCGGGAAGTTCATTTATGTTCGTTTATTTAATAAACGAACGAACATGAACAAAAAATTTGTGTTCGTTTAATTAAACGAACGAACATGAACACATGTTCCGTTCATTCATTTATGCTCATGAGCGTTTGTTTATGTTCGTTTATGTCTGTTTATTTATGTTCGTTTGTGTATTAATAGAAAATAATTAAATATTATCTGGATAGGTCATCTTCTTAAAGGTTTTATATTGGTTAATTTATGTTCATTTAAGTTCCTTTATATTTGTGTTCATTTACATTTGTTCACACATTATCTTTGTTCAGTTATGCTCGTTCAGATTTTAAACAAACGAACACAAATGTCCATTTTTAAATAAACAATCATGAACATAAATATTTGTTTGATTATGTGTTTGTGTTCTTTTAAAGTTATATGAACGAACACGAACATGTCTTTATTCATGTTCATTCGATTCGTTTACAGGATTTCATTATTCACATTGATGAATACATCGGCCTCAATCTCTAGGCTCTGCTGATTTATTTGTGTTCGTTTGTGTTCGTGAATGTGACATCTGCCCCGATCCGACCCGACCCAGGTACCCGTTTCTCTGACCCGATCTCTTTCTTTTATGATTTATTTAATATTTATACTTATATTTTCCTTCCCGCCTCTCTCTCTCTCTTTCTTTCCGCCGTCCCGTCCCTCTTCCTTCTCTCTTTCCGCCTTCTTTTCCCTCTTGTCGCCGTCCCGCCCTTACGCCTTGTTTCCCTCCTCTTTGCTTGTCCTTTGGTTCTTCCCGCCTAAGGATGTCTGCAGCTCCACGCGCCAGACTCCTTACATGGAAGCCTGCGTGAAGACATCTTGTTCCTGCGATGCGTGAAGAGAACTCTTCTCGCAGCGCGCTATGAATGCATGTTCTTCCCGCAATGCGCTAAGAATGTATGTTCTTCCCGCGATGCGCTTAGAATTCTTGTTCTTCACGCAGCACGCTAAGGATTTGTGATTCTTCCCGCAGTGCGCTAAGGATTGTTGTGCCAGCCTTCGCGCTCGCGCACTCAGCCTTCCCGCGCTTAACCCTTGTATCTTCTGTTTAAATCTAGCCGTTTGCTTTTGTGTTGTCTTATCTTCTGTGCTGTTGACCTAACCTATCTAATGTCTGAATAGTTACTTTCGGCGCAGCATGCGTACCAACCCCCATTGGTTGGTAGAAAAAGTGACTGACATTATCTTTTGAGATCTGCTTTTGCCATGCTTGACCAGTACCTTTATCTGATCCGCCCATGCTTTTTACTGTTCCCTGACAGCTTTATCTTGCCCCCTGCAGCTGCCATATCTTTTGATATCTTTTGCTTTTGGAATCTTTTGCTTTTTGAGATCTTTTCCCCTTTTCTAGGGATTATGTCTCCTAGGGTTTTTCTATAAATAATAATAATATTTCATAACACATCACACACAAAACACTTAATCTCTCCTGTTCTCTTGCTCCTTGCTCTCTCTGCCGTCTTCCTCTCTGCCTCCGTCTTCCTCCTTGTTCTTCCTGCTTTTCCGGTAATATATATTATAATTTACTTATTAATTATGCTAACTTATAATCAAGACTTAAAACAAATCATTAAAACAATAATCTTTAATTATAGGTTAACTTTGCTTGTTTAAGAGTTGATTCTTGCATATCTATCACCGCATCGTTTATCAAGTGAGTTATCTCGTATCTAATCCCTTTTTATTTTAAATGCTTTGGGATGTTCATGTGTTCATACAAAACTTGAGTCTTAAACTTGTTTATGAACTTTAGTCGCGCAGTATCCCATGTGTTGAGGACGTTTACTTGGCTGTTTATTTGTATGTGTGTATCATTAACCGCTTTGTTCGGCCTATTCCGCAGTTCCGTTGGTACCATTAGTTGAACACGGGAGACCTATCGTTTACGGTTTTCTTTGTTTACACTTGCACAGATGTTTTCTCGTTTTTATGCTCAATTGGGAGCATGGATTGAACTATGATCTATGAACTATCTTAGGCTTGATCACAATCTGATTACACCCTTGTTAAACTCTAGACATACACGTGTTGCGCGCAGATTTACTGTGATTATCTATGATTATCTATTAAACTTGATTTCTCACCAACACGCAAGTGTTTGACGTTTATTTTAACACATGTTCAGGTTTGCAGTAGCTGTTTTGGAGCTTGTGGACACGTAGGACGTTTTTACTTTTGGACCTAGAATTAAAATGTATCAAGACAAGTTAATGTTGTTTGAATGTTATAATTTATAATATATTGATTTATGTTTGATTTATGTTCTTTATTTTCCCCGCTGCGCGTGCGCGATAAAATGTGTATTAATAAATATTGACACCAATAGTGTCGCGAGTAACGAAGCAATATGTGGCGCCCCGATGTATAATCCGCCTTTGGTCGGGGTGTTACAGATTGGTATCAGAGCTCGTTGACTTTAGGATAGGTGGTTAGACGTAACGGCCTAGAATACCTAAGAGTCCCTTCTCGCGCATGAGAGAAATCTCATGTTTGCGCGCTTATTGTTAATTACTCGTTATTTATGAATATGCTCGCGCTTGCGCAGTATATGATTTTATTCCGCGATATTTCGATTTTTGTGAATTTCGATTTTTATTGATTTTACTTACATATTCGTTTGTTGGGATTGAAAATCCGAAAAGTCATGGTGATACATGAATAGTTGATTTTCAATTTCCATTTACGATTATGTTCTGAGGTTGGAGACTTGAAAAGTCATGGTGATACATGAATTGTCAACCTCCAATACTCATTTTCTTGTATGTTTTATATTGAAGATTGAAAAGTCATGGTGATACATGAATCGTCAATCTCCAATACTCGTTTGCCCGTATATTTTAAATTGGGAATTCGGAAAGTCATGGTGATACATGAATTGTCGATTCTTGATTCGAATTTGTTACCTCTATTAAGTCTGCATTTAGGATCATTTATTTTACTTTAACTTTTGATAGTATCTAACTCCGTGAAACCAAGCTTTATAAGATTAAAACTTTGCGCTAAAACCAAGATATTAACTAAAATTAAAACTTTTATAGAATGCCTCCGCTATCTCGCCGATTTCAGAGAAGAGAAGCCTCGCGCATGCGTAGACAGCAACGTTCCCAGGAAATGGCCGCCGCAATAGCCCAAGCCTTGAGCCAAAACAATACCTCCAGTTATAACATTAAGTCCTTTAATGCGGGTAACCCTCCGAAGTTCACAGGTCTTGAAGGAGCCACCGTGATGCTCCAATGGCTTGAGAAGATTGAAAACGCTTTCCTCCATACCCAATGCCCCTCAGAAAGACGAACCCTATATGCTTCCAGTGTCTTGGAATCCAGAGCGCTTACATGGTGGAATGGAGTAGCTCATGCGCGTGGCGCAGAGGCTGCTTCTAGCATGACATGGGAGGAATTCAAGGAAATTCTTACGCGAGAATTCTGCCCTCCCAACGAAGTTAAGCGCCTGGAGGAAGAATTCTGGAACTTGAAGCAATACAGCGGTGAAGCGCGCGAGTACACGACGCGCTTCCACGAGCTAAGCTTACTGGTCCCTCACCTTGTTACCCCTTCCCGCCGAGCCATAGAGAAATTCCTTGGGGGTCTCCCCATGGAAATTCAAGATTCTGTATGGGCCAGAAACCCAGTAACCCTCTCTGACGCCATCGAATTGGCCGCTGTGCTCAGCGACAACCATGTCAGAGCAGGAACCCTGTTCCTGCGGGGAACTGAGAAGACCAAACCCACCAAGACTGTCCCTGAACCAACAGAAACCAAACCAGAACCCTCAAACCATAACCAGAAACGTAGGCGCAGACAAGCCTATGCGCTTACCAACCCGCCCATTGTCCAGCAACCAATTTATCAACCAGTTTACGCGCCTAACCCACTGTCAACCTACCCAGCACCTCCTGTAGTCCACAACTATGCCTTAACCAATCCAGCACTTCCTGCCCCGCCAACTAAGAAACCTTACACAGGAAACCAACCCTTTTGCCCAACCTGTAGACTTCATCACCCACCTCAAGTCCCGTGTCGACAATGTAACCGATGTGGCCGCGTAGGTCACTCCGTTGAGTACTGTAGAACCCCTCCCTCCAATCCGATTGCGCCAACACCACCAGCCTACCCGCAGAACCCACAGCCAACTTACCAAAACCCACGACCCAGATCGTGCTTTAACTGCGGTGATCCAAGTCATTTCCGGAACGCGTGCCCAAGGCTACAAGTTCAGATTACACAAGCGAATCCGGTGAACCAGATTTCAAACCAAGTGACGCGTGGACGAGCTTTTAACATAACCGCGCACCAAGCGCAAGCGAATAACGACGTAGTTAATGGTACATTTTTGCTTAACGGATTTTATGCATCTATGCTTTTTGATACTGGCGCCGATCGAAGTTTTATCTCTCGCGCCTTCGAGCAGAAGCTTGCGCGACCGCGCGATGACTTAAAAGAAGATTTTTCAGTTGAATTGGCTAATGGCGAAACTGTTTTAATAAACTCGGTAATTAAAGATTGTACGCTTAACCTTAACGAAAACGATTTTCTGATTGACCTCATCCCTATGCCTCTTGGAAGCTTTGATATTATTATTGGTATGGACTGGCTCTCGAAGAATCGCGCCGAAGTTATTTGCGCCAAGAAATTGATTCGCATACCTCGAGAAAATGGTGATCTTCATATCTACGGCGAAAAACCCTCCAGTGGTCTTAAACTTATGTCTTGCGCCGAAGCCCAAAGACTCATGCGGAAGAAGTGTATTGCATTTCTAGCCCATGTGGTTAAACCCGATGAAGGAAAGAAGCTTCGCGATATCCCTGTTGTGCGTGATTTTCCTGAAGTTTTTCCTGATGATCTTCCTGGTATCCCTCCCGCTCGTGAAGTCGAGTTTCGTGTTGATCTTGTCCCTGGTGCTTCCCCCGTGGCTAAATCTCCTTACCGTCTTGCACCCGCTGAGATGCAAGAATTGGCCAGCCAACTTCAAGAGTTGACTGCTAAAGGATTCATTCGCCCTAGCTCTTCGCCCTGGGGTGCTCCGGTGTTGTTCGTTAAAAAGAAAGATGGATCGTTTCGCATGTGTATTGATTACCGCGAGTTGAACAAACTCACCATTAAGAACCGGTATCCCTTACCGCGTATTGACGACCTCTTTGATTAACTCCAAGGTGCCTCCTGTTTCTCGAAGATTGATCTCCGTTCTGGTTATCATCAGTTGCGCATCCGCGATGAAGATGTTCCGAAGACTGCTTTTCGTACTCGTTATGGCCATTTTGAATTCTTGGTCATGTCCTTCGGTTTAACCAACGCACCCGCCGTTTTCATGGATCTTATGAATCGGGTGTGTAGGCCTTTCTTGGATAAATTCGTGATCGTGTTTATCGATGATGTTCTGGTGTATTCTAAGACCAAGGCCGAGCATGAGCAACATCTCCGATTGGTATTGCAAAAGCTTAGAGCCGAGCAACTCTATGCTAAGCTTTCCAAGTGTGAATTTTGGTCTGATGAAGTACAGTTTCTTGGTCATGTTGTAAACAAGATGGGTATTCATGTCGACCCATCCAAGATTGAAGCAATCAAGAACTGGATTACGCCATCCTCTCCTTCTGAGATCCGTTCCTTTCTGGGCTTAGCTGGTTATTACCGGCGCTTCATTTCGAACTTCTCGAAGATCGCTTTGCCTTTAACAGCTCTGACGCACAAAGGTAAACCGTATATTTGGGGCTCGAAGCAAGATGAAGCCTTTCTAACGCTCAAGCGTTTGTTGTGTGAAGCTCCTGTTCTTGCGCTACCTGAGGGTAATGATGATTTTGTCGTGTATTGCGATGCATCCAACCAAGGTCTCGGTTGTGTTCTTATGCAACGAGGCAAGGTTATCGCCTACGCATCAAGGCAACTTAAGGTTCATGAAAAGAATTATACAACTCACGACCTCGAGCTTGGTGCAGTTGTATTTGCCTTGAAGATCTGGAGACACTACCTTTATGGTACTAAGTGTATCCTTTACACTGACCATAAAAGCCTTCAGCATATCTTTGATCAAAAGGAACTCAACATGAGGCAACGCCGATGGAACGAACTCATCAGCGATTACGATTGTGAGATCCGGTATCATCCTGGTAAGGCTAATGTGGTAGCCGATGCGCTCAGCCGAAAACCCTGCCAGCTTAACTGTATTTTGCCGCGCACGCAGCTTCACTTCGCGCCGATCCAAAGCAACCTTGAATCGCGCATTCGTGACGCGCAGCGCGCATCCATCAGTAATGGTAGCCTTCGCGCCGAGTTAGCGTGTGGCGCGGAAGCACTCTTTGTCCCTAATCTGAGTGGAATTCTCTGCTATCTCAATCGCATCTGGATCCCTTGTGATGAGAATCTTCGCGCTGATATCCTTTGTGAAGCGCACAAATCTCGATATTCTATTCATCCTGGCGCTGATAAGATGTACAAGGATTTGCGCATAACTTATTGGTGGCCCGGTATGAAAAAGGATATTGCTGTGTTCGTAGCTAAGTGCCTGACTTGTTCTAAAGTTAAAGCTGAACACCAACGCCCATCTGGTTTGCTCGAACAACCAGAAATTCCTACGTGGAAATGGGAAGGTATAGCGATGGACTTTATTACCAAGTTACCTTTGACAGCAAGCAAACATGATAGCATTTGGGTAATAGTGGATCGATTGACTAAGTCTGCTCACTTTCTGCCCATTCGTGAAAACTACCGTGTTGAGCAACTCGCGCAGCTTTATGTCAAGGAAATCGTCTGCCGCCATGGTACTCCTTTGAGCATCATATCCGATCGCGATGGCCGTTTTATATCTCGCTTTTGGAAATCTCTCCAATCTGCGCTAGGAACTCGCTTGGACATGAGTACGGCATATCATCCTCAGACTGACGGTCAGTCTGAGCGAACTATTCAAACTCTTGAGGATATGCTCCGATCTTGTGTTCTTGATTTTGGAGGTAATTGGGATTCACACCTGCCTTTGATCGAGTTTTCTTATAACAACAGCTATCATTCCAGTATCGGTATGGCCCCATTTGAAGCACTTTACGGTCGTAAATGCCGCTCCCCGATTTGTTGGAGCGAAGTGGGTGAAACTCAAATCACAGGACCCGAACTTGTTCAAGAGACAACCGATAAAATCGCCAAGATCCGTGATCATTTGCTGACTGCCAGAAGCCGACAGAAGAGTTACGCAGATCGTAGACGGAAGCCTCTCGAATTTCAAGTTGGTGATCTTGTTCTCCTCAAAGTGTCGCCCTGGAAGGGTGTTGTCCGCTTTGGGAAGAAAGGTAAGCTTGCTCCTCGTTATGTTGGTCCATTCAAGATTCTCGCGCGTGTGGGAAAAGTTGCCTACAGACTTGACCTGCCGCTCGCGCTCAGTAATGTGCATCCAACGTTCCATGTTTCCAATCTCAAGAAGTGTTTAGCTGACGAGAACCTTCACATTCCACTTGATGAAGTTCAAGTTGATGAATCCATGCATTTCATTGAGAAGCCTGTTGAGATTATGGATCGCGAGGTTAAGCAAACCAAGCGCAGTCGTATCCCTATCGTGAAAGTTCGCTGGGAGTCCAAGCGCGGAGCCGAGTTTACATGGGAAAGGGAAGATCAAATGAAGATCAAGTACCCGCACCTGTTCTCTGCGCAACCTACTTCGAGATAAATTTCGGGACGAAATTTCTTAAAGTAGGGGAGACTGTGACATCTGCCCCGATCCGACCCGACCCAGGTACCCGTTTCTCTGACCCGATCTCTTTCTTTTATGATTTATTTAATATTTATACTTATATTTTCCTTCCCGCCTCTCTCTCTCTCTTTCTTTCCGCCGTCCCGTCCCTCTTCCTTCTCTCTTTCCGCCTTCTTTTCCCTCTTGTCGCCGTCCCGCCCTTACGCCTTGTTTCCCTCCTCTTTGCTTGTCCTTTGGTTCTTCCCGCCTAAGGATGTCTGCAGCTCCACGCGCCAGACTCCTTACATGGAAGCCTGCGTGAAGACATCTTGTTCCTGCGATGCGTGAAGAGAACTCTTCTCGCAGCGCGCTATGAATGCATGTTCTTCCCGCAATGCGCTAAGAATGTATGTTCTTCCCGCGATGCGCTTAGAATTCTTGTTCTTCACGCAGCACGCTAAGGATTTGTGATTCTTCCCGCAGTGCGCTAAGGATTGTTGTGCCAGCCTTCGCGCTCGCGCACTCAGCCTTCCCGCGCTTAACCCTTGTATCTTCTGTTTAAATCTAGCCGTTTGCTTTTGTGTTGTCTTATCTTCTGTGCTGTTGACCTAACCTATCTAATGTCTGAATAGTTACTTTCGGCGCAGCATGCGTACCAACCCCCATTGGTTGGTAGAAAAAGTGACTGACATTATCTTTTGAGATCTGCTTTTGCCATGCTTGACCAGTACCTTTATCTGATCCGCCCATGCTTTTTACTGTTCCCTGACAGCTTTATCTTGCCCCCTGCAGCTGCCATATCTTTTGATATCTTTTGCTTTTGGAATCTTTTGCTTTTTGAGATCTTTTCCCCTTTTCTAGGGATTATGTCTCCTAGGGTTTTTCTATAAATAATAATAATATTTCATAACACATCACACACAAAACACTTAATCTCTCCTGTTCTCTTGCTCCTTGCTCTCTCTGCCGTCTTCCTCTCTGCCTCCGTCTTCCTCCTTGTTCTTCCTGCTTTTCCGGTAATATATATTATAATTTACTTATTAATTATGCTAACTTATAATCAAGACTTAAAACAAATCATTAAAACAATAATCTTTAATTATAGGTTAACTTTGCTTGTTTAAGAGTTGATTCTTGCATATCTATCACCGCATCGTTTATCAAGTGAGTTATCTCGTATCTAATCCCTTTTTATTTTAAATGCTTTGGGATGTTCATGTGTTCATACAAAACTTGAGTCTTAAACTTGTTTATGAACTTTAGTCGCGCAGTATCCCATGTGTTGAGGACGTTTACTTGGCTGTTTATTTGTATGTGTGTATCATTAACCGCTTTGTTCGGCCTATTCCGCAGTTCCGTTGGTACCATTAGTTGAACACGGGAGACCTATCGTTTACGGTTTTCTTTGTTTACACTTGCACAGATGTTTTCTCGTTTTTATGCTCAATTGGGAGCATGGATTGAACTATGATCTATGAACTATCTTAGGCTTGATCACAATCTGATTACACCCTTGTTAAACTCTAGACATACACGTGTTGCGCGCAGATTTACTGTGATTATCTATGATTATCTATTAAACTTGATTTCTCACCAACACGCAAGTGTTTGACGTTTATTTTAACACATGTTCAGGTTTGCAGTAGCTGTTTTGGAGCTTGTGGACACGTAGGACGTTTTTACTTTTGGACCTAGAATTAAAATGTATCAAGACAAGTTAATGTTGTTTGAATGTTATAATTTATAATATATTGATTTATGTTTGATTTATGTTCTTTATTTTCCCCGCTGCGCGTGCGCGATAAAATGTGTATTAATAAATATTGACACCAATAGTGTCGCGAGTAACGAAGCAATATGTGGCGCCCCGATGTATAATCCGCCTTTGGTCGGGGTGTTACAGTGAACACATTAATTTCCTTAATGAACGAACACGAACATAAAATCTCGTTCAGTAAGTGTTCGTGAACCGTTCGTGAACACATTATTTTCTTAACGAACAAAATGAACAAGGCCTTGTTCGTGTTCGTTCGGTTCGTTTACAGCCCTAATAACGGCAGAGTGTTATGACATTTTTGTCTATTGTGTGTTAGGCTTATTGAACGAATAATGAAGTTATGGTTATAAAGTTATTATAAATGTTAATGGTCTTGGATATATACACTAATAACATGTTATGTATTCGGATTATTCGGATATCCGAATAATCCGAACTATCCGGAATATTTTGAAATCCATATCCGAATCCGATCCAAATCCGAATTAGTTATTCGGATATACGGATCAATCCGATCCGAATAAGAATTCGGATTGGATTATTCGGGTTTCGGTTTCGGTTCAAATTTTGGATTTCTTGAACACCCCTACCCTAGGCCCGGATTTTTTTTTTTAATTTTTATGTATTTTTATTTAAAAAATATGTATATTTAGTGTTTAAACTCAATTACATAACCATTAGCTTGTTCTACTGGTAAAAGAGTATTACTCCAACCAAATATTTATGGGTTCTAGTCTCATTTGAGACATGTATAATCTTGTTTTTATACAAATTTTGTTTACACAACCTAAATTATAACCAAGTAAACCCCATATCAAAATTAAATTGTTTAAACCCAACAAAATACTCCTTTTACTTAAGACCAAAAAAATTTCGCCTTCAGCCCAAATTTTTTTCCTTTCTTGAAGCAGGACCTATAATCATGGGTATATGTGATGCCTTGTTTAACGTGATCATTGGATCCACATTTTTATTGTAATAATTATCTTGGGAAGCCAAGGAATATATGGGTAGTATAATTAGGATTGATCACCTACTCATGGTTAATCGCTAGCTTGACAAGCTAAGGAATAAATGGGTAGTATGATTGGGATTAAGCACCTGCTCATGGCTAGTCTTTAGCTAACTGTTTAATGTTGCGTTGGTCACCGAACATCATTTGTTGGATTTAGGTTTGATTACGGGCACATGGATTATATATTAACTCGTATACCTTGCTAGTTTGTGAGGTATCATGCATTAGTCACTCATTGCCACATTGTTTCATGGGCTGAAAATGCACACATTGACACAATTGTACTTGGGTTTGTACTTACCTATATGATCATTACTTACGGTTTTATCGAGCCACAAAACCCTATGAACTCACCAACCTCGTATTAACGTATTTTAGTATCTTCTAAAAATGAGAAGCAAATAGTTTTACACGTGAATTTGCATTAAGTTTAAACCACATCCAAATATAACTACATATTTATGGTGTTCACATATGAACTTATGTTATTGCTAATGTGAATCAATAATAATTCACAGAGTACTTCCATCGTCAAAGTGAATAAATAATTGTGATTCAAATATTACATTCATTCTAATATATTGGCACGGGACGGGTACCAAATTTCAAGTAAAATGGTTATCAAATACCATACTGATAACCGTCGTTTGAGTCATGCAAAAACCTAATTAACCTAAGCAGCTAGGTTAAGTCAGGTATCGTATCCACTAGGAGTATGTGGTCAGTGTGAAGTGAAATCAATTTCTAACTTATGAAGTAATTTAATTAAAGTGCTGATCACACTAGCAAATGGTTTATATGTTGTAACAAGCAAGCAAGTAATCACGTGTTCAATCAATTAACAAAGACAAATCACACCCGGGAATCCAAGTAATTAACCTAACAGCAAACTCATGCAACTCAACAGACTAACAATCACTGATTAACACCGATTGACTAACTAGACAAACCTTAGGCATCAACGCTTACTAACACACGGCACTGGTTATCAAATAGTCCCTGCCAGTGTGACTCAACTAAGGGAAAGCGTATGCTTCATCACATTCAACTAGTCAAAACAATCCTATAAGCAATTATCATAGCAACTGGCACAATAATCGTTCTGATCGAAATAAACCTAAACCGACTGAGTGC
Source organism: Bidens hawaiensis (assembly GCF_021521415.1). Taxonomy (NCBI): domain Eukaryota; kingdom Viridiplantae; phylum Streptophyta; class Magnoliopsida; order Asterales; family Asteraceae; genus Bidens; species Bidens hawaiensis. The sequence goes on from NW_027498511.1 coordinate 29,875, forward strand.
TCAATAATACCAGACATCAATACTCATAGATTAATCAAAGATCATTACAATCAATTCATTCTAAATACATGAGAAAAACTGAAAGATACAATACTCTACATCCCGGGTATGACTCGAAGAAACTAGCCGCGCATCGGCATCTCTTGGGCCTCGGTTATGATCTGGTAGGCCATGTAGGACACTTAGAGATGATTGGGGATGATCGGGACTTGCTCTTCTGCTTTGGAAATCGCCTGGAAGGTGGTGAATAGCGTCTAGGGTCGTCAAGAATGTAATATAAAACAAACCCTAACTTTCACGATTCTAGGGACCATCTCTCCTGGTCCATCGCGCTACGCGATGGACCAAAGTCAACGCTGTCATTTACAGGGCATCGCGTAGCGCGATGGGCCTCTTTTCTCAGCAACTTCGTTTAACTGCCTCGGTAAGCGTGCAGGACATCCCGGGTCTTCATTCCATGCTCATACCGGTCCAAATTAAGCGCATTAAGTACCTGTGACCTGAAATACAATAAACATGTATGAAGTAACAAAGTTCCTAAAATAAACGAGTAAAACAAATACGTTAACACAAATAAATATGTACAAATAAACCGAACATCACATACCAGATCTCTTGGAATTGAAAGAGTTTCAGGCAATCATACAAATCTAGTATTAGACTATGTGTTACCATCATGCCATGGGTGTGGATGGTGAGCCACATCAGCAAACTGCGCCCCCTACACTACCATTAAACACCGGAAGCTGGCCACAGCGTGAGGGGATGAAGAAGTTAAATGGGGGTGGGCCATCTTTGGGGGTTTCTAGTTTCTACGATGCCATGTGATTGGAGGTGACCAGAGCCGGAAAAAACGAGCTAGACAGAGATGGAGGACGGGTGAAGACGTTGATGAAGTAGGTGGCCGGAAAATATGTGTATGTATATCTAGAGAGAGATGGAGGAGGATGAAGATTGAGAAATGCATATTTTGCAATGTCTTTTTTGTGGTTGTGAATGAAAGCTTGTTAGATAAAAAGAAAACTAATATTATATAAATATTATTTTATATTTGAACATCTTGATAGATAAAAAGCATAATGTTATCAGTCTAGAACTTAAACTTGAATTTAATTTTTTAACTCTATTTTAGTTTTATTTTCTTTTTATGTAAAAACGGATGAAACTTTAATCTTCTAGATTATAAGCATATTTAATAATAAGTTTATTTATATTTTATAATACATAATCTAACATAAATAATTATTACATAATAATTATCTAATCACTAACTAAGCCCCAACAAAGCCTGTCCCATTACACACCTTCTGTGCATTTGTGGATGAGAAAAAAGTGTGCCTACGTGTCGCTTATGTGGCAGCACTTTTTTCTTACTCAAGCCCCCAACAAAGCCCTGATAACACATAGCCTTATAATAAATAAAAATGTGGTTGAACCACAAACAACCTAATTAGCCTAATATTTGCCAAGTGGCACTCTCATATATTTTAGCCTTTAATTCTTAATTATATTTATTAAATTAAATTAAAGATTTAAAACATTCCATAACCAGTCTTATCAATTATCCCTGTCGATGCACCAGACTCTATTGGATTCAAAGCGTTGTTCACATCATACGCGCTCACAAGTTACACACCAAAACCCTATTGAAGGTTCAAATCGCCATTCAACATGTGCTTGCGCACCAAATCTTAATCTTTAAATCGGTATGATTATGTTGTTTTGCAAACCCTAAATCCCTATTATTGAAATTTTTATACAAATCCATACTCGAAAATGTAATTTCCGATTATATGCAATCCTAATAATTTCGTACCTCAAATCCCGATTCCAATCGGTTATCACATCTGTATGTCAATGTTAATCATGATATTGTATTTTCTCCAACTTACATTAGTGAATTGTATATTAATTAAACATAAAACTTACAAATTTCAAATTGGATGGATTTTCTTATGTTATTATCAATAACAGATTATACTATGATTTATGGAAACATATTCGAAAAATAAATCGGCTGAAATGCCTAATATATATTTATGGAAAAAGAAAGTTTTTAGACTCAACTAAAGTTTACGAAATGCATTATATATATATATATATATATATATATATATATATATATATATATATATATATAGGAGATTTCAAATGAGAACCCCTTTGAGTTTTAAGAACTTGAAAGAACTCAGTGTAACGATTTTTTTTTCAAAATTTTTTTTACACATGCGTAATATGTGTAGGTTACATACACGTAAAAAAAATTACAAAATTTTTTACACACCGAGTCGACTTTTTACACATGTGTAACGGACGTAAAAGTTAGTGTAACCACTTACATCTTTCTTCTCTCTTCTACTTTGACTTTTTTGCCATATTTAATCTCAACCACATATTCTAATCCATTTAATTAAATGTGTGGTCTAGAATGGAGTTCTTAAGTTCTTAAAACTCACCATGGTTCTCAAAATATCCCTCTTATATATATATATAGGCTAAGTATAAAATGAAAACCCACTTGAGTTGTTAAAACTCTATAAACCTATTCTCAACCACATGTTTTTAATTAATGTTTAAATCTTGTGGTCCACAATTAAAGTGAATAAAAAATGTAAATATAAATATAATTTTTTCTCTCTCCTGAAAACATATATAAAAATTAGCAAAAAAATGTTAAAAAATAGCAAAACATTTTTTTTTATGTTTCGATGTTTTGTATTAAATGTTACAACATATATTACATGTAACAAAAAAAATGATGTTACATAGGGTTTTCGCGGGTTTTCACAACTCAAGTGGTTTTCATTTTAACCTTACCCTATATATATATAGGATCAGAATCATGTGAGAACCTTTTGAGAATTGAGAACTATGAGAACTATTTTGGACCACAAAAAAAAACCCAAAAATAAAAAAAATCATAAAACAAAAGAAAAACACAAAAATAAAAAAAAGTAAAAAAACCAAAGTTCTTATTTATCATCCCTGTTTCTAAAAACAAAAAAAAATCCCGGTTTAGCTAAATTATATATATATATATGTGTGTGTGTGTGTATAATATGTACATATATGTTTTTTTTCTATACACATATGTATAATTTAATGTAAATGATAATGTACATATGTGTACATTACGTAACTAAAGATTAAATGAAAGTATACATATGTGTATAGGTATAATACGAATTAAAAAAAAAGAAAAAATAATTCGGTTTAGCTAAATTATACATATATGTATAATATGTACACATATGTTTTTTTCTATACACATATGTATAATTTAAGGTAAATGATAATGTACATATGTGTACATTACGTAACTAGAAATTAAATGAAAATATACATATGTGTATAGGTATAATACGAATAAAAAAAATCGCTTTTTTAATGAAACCGGAATGAAATATAAGAATTTTGGGTTTTTTACTTTTTTAAAATTTTCGTTTTTTTTTGTTTTATAATTTTTTAAATATTTTTTAGAGGTTTTTTTTAGTGGTCAAAAATAGTTCTTAAAGTTCTTAATTTGCCAAGGGTTAGGATCCTTACTATAGGGTAAGGTTAAAATGAAAACTCATTTAAGTTGTGAAAACCCACGAAAACCCTATGTAACATCTTTTTTTTTTGTTACATGTAATATATGTTGTAACATTTAATACAAAACATCGAAACATAAAAAAAATGTTTTACTATTTTTTTAACATTTTTTTACTAATTTTTATATATGTTTTCAGGATAGAGAAAACGTTATATTTATATTTACATTTTTTATTCACTTTAATTGTGGACCACAAGATTTAAATATTAATTAAAAACATGTGGTTGAGAATGGGTTTATAGAGTTTTCACAACTCAAATGGATTTTCGTTTTATACGTAGCCTAATAGCCCCTTACCATATATATATATATATATGTATATATCAAATCGAATGTTTTTAAAGGAATACATCATATTTAAAAAACAATACATTTTGGAATCAGTTACAAAACTAATAAAATAATAGACCTAAAAGTGTTAACAGATGTACCAAACCTGGTCATGCTTCCAGGTCTATTTAAACAAAGATTACGACAAAATTATTCTTATACTAATCATATAAGTTGTTGTATGCATAAAAAAATACTACAGGAGATTTTGACCCGTTATATCAATTTGACCTTATTCTAGCTAAGTTCTTTATTTGACCTTTTTTTGATATAAAAACACAACCAATTATTAGATAGATTGGATGTATTTACTGAATCGTCAACCACTTGAATGATGAAGTATAATTTAATCCTACTATTATAATGCAGATAAACCAATGATAGCTTGATCGATAGGGCCAAGTTTCTTTAGAGTTGTTCACCATCCACACAAAAATTACATGGTTAACATGTTTTCTTTTTCTTTCTTATTATTATTTATTTTAGGCTATTCTTAATATAAATGAAAAAGTTGGATTGATGATACTTATTTATTTTTAATTTAGCTATTACTAACTATACGCACAATTATCCAATCAATATAACTATCATGTTGGGCTGATAACAATCCAGACATTTAACAGTCAGCAATGGAATTTAATTGTAAACTTAATTGGGAAGCGTTTTCGTATTACTGGTGTATGGAAACGGGTGGCCGTTTATATCTAAATCCAGTATTGCATATTTGAAATCGATTATATGAATGGTTAGGATTTACAATTTGTTTGTCAAAATTTTTTATCTGTCAATATTTAATACGATTAGTGATAATAAAACCGCTTTGTTTTTACTTACGCATATTTTTTTAGCGGTTGTTTATTTAATCTTTAACTCATTGATAATTTTTCTCATACTTAATATAAATTTAATGTTAGTGTCATAGGGATACACCTTTTTTATTTTCAAGTTTCAACACTTGAAATTAGCTGTTAATTAAATACCCTTCATTTACATATTTAATGGTAAAACCCAATTTTTGTTCAGACATTCAGTTTAGGTTTTTCAGAGGTAGATTATGAAGAATTGATACATTAATAATGGTTGTTTTTTAACTTGTCCTTGTCATTACAGATTCAATTAATTAATTGGGCAAATCGCAGAACCATATAGAAGGATATCATGAGTTGTATTTCAAAACTCAACCCTATTTCTCAACAATTGCAAGGTGAGTGCTGATTTCTTCATCAATGTAGACGATTATGCTTGCGTTACTCTCGGTTAGCATAACTTATAATAAATTGTTATTTAGTTTAAATGATCACATGTTTGAAAAAATTTATGATCACATGTTTGAAAGTTACAAAAGTCAAGTTTAAGTATGTTCACTTGGAGATTGTCAGGCTTTCAACTTATTTTTGATTTCTTCAATTTAATTATTAAGCATAAAAAATTTGCCTAACTGTTAGACCATCTTTATCTTTTCTGATGAGTTTTAGTTATAACAAATTTGATCTATGCATTTGAAAACCTATTAAACCTTTTTTTTCTTTTTCTGTTTTTCATAATTTGTAATTTATTCTAAACTATAATAGTCTTTATATCTATTCATTAAAAATCAAAATATTTAAACTATTTCATATTATTTAAGTTGTTTACAATAATTATTTTATCTAACCCGTGTTTACACGGGTTTCCAACCTAGTATTTGATAAATAAAAATATTTATAATTTTAGGAGACTTAGTCAACTAGTGTGATTAGGTGTAAAGACTAGGCAAATAAGAGCCTCATATTTTTGACTTAGATAACCACATGATTACTCGCCTCAAAATCTCCTTAACTCTCTCTTTATGTCCGTCAGACATGTTGGATTCCCTGTAATTTATTTTTTATCGATAAATTTTCTCTCTAGATCCCCACTAGCATCTCTCCCGTCGATCTGTAACAATATTATTATTATTATTACTGGTGAGTCCCGCTCTTTCTCTTCCATCACATTCACACTGCTTCTTGAATTCTTGTTATTATTAACAGTCCTGGAATAACGTACAATAGGTACGGTTTTAGGCGGGTAAATAGCAGCTTAGGCGGCAGTTGGTTTGAGTATATATACTCTATTGTCTTCAAGTCACTATCATTTTGGCGTGCCTTTCTTAGGATCATCTATTTGGTCTTTTCACTCTTGACCAGTTCTTATTAATATTCCCAAAATATGTCATTGATTGAAGATTCAAAGAGCCTCATAATACCCTTTCAAGATATTAAACAAGCCACTGAAAACTTCACAACCCTGATAGGAAGAGGTGGATATGGTCCGGTTTATAGAGGACAACTCTCACTTTCTGGTGAACTTACCAACGTTGCGGTTAAGCGACTACAAGCTGATTATGGACAGGGGATTAAAGAGTTTTTAACCGAGATTCAGTTGCTTTCTCGTTATAAACATAAAAATCTTGTTTCACTTGTCGGCTTCTGCGAAGAACTCAATGAAAAGTTCCTTGTTTATGAGTATGCAGACCGTGGAAGTCTGGACAGTTACCTAAAACAGACTAAAACCAAGTGTCCGCTCACTTGGATGCAAAGAATCAATATATGCATTGATGCAGCACATGGTTTGGATCATCTCCATAACCATGTTGCGAAGAACCAAAGAGTTATCCATAGAGATATTAAAAGTGCAAACATTCTATTAGATCACAACTGGAAAGCTATGATTGCGGATTTTGGGCTTTCGAAAATAGGCCGTGCCAATGAGAATGACACTTATCTTATTACTAATGCTTCCGGAACACATGGTTACTGTGATCCAGCATATATCCGTACAGGGATCCTCACTAAAGAGTCTGATGTTTATTCATTTGGAGTAGTATTGTTTGAAGTTCTATGTGGGAGGTTGTGCTTCGTAAATGTAAACAGTGAAGAACGATTTCTAGCCTCGTTAGCCCAACGTTACTATGAGGAAGGGAAATTAAATCTTATTATCGATCGTGATCTGAAGAACTACATGAACTCGGATTCCCTGAAAGTCTTTTCAGAGATTGCATTTCAATGCTTGAATGATGATCGGAGACGAAGGCCCTCAACTGGTTTGGTGTTAAGAAAGCTTCAGGAAGCATTGAAACTTCTAGTAAGTTAGAATTTCAACTTTAACCAATTAAATGCATGTTTTTGTTTGCAAATTTTTAATTGACTATTTGGATGTACAGGAAATGGAGGAAGCACCTGAATTGCTAGTAAGATTAAAGAGGTTCCTTTGTTTGCATATATGCTAAATTTACTTTATCAATATTAGACTCATATACTTTTAAAAATTGGCTGATGGTATAGGAAGTTGAAGAAGCAATGGAACTGAAAGTAAGTACAAGTTTAGTGGACATCAAGTGACCTTGGTGTCTAACTAAACTAAATTAAACCACATATATCAACCTCCTACCCTTTTCTGATAAATTACTTGGTTGTACAGAAACTTGTGGTAACATTGCAAATTCAGGTAAGTTCACGTTGTGGAAACATAATAAATGATCTGGTACATTATGCTAAAATTTTCTCTGGCGGTGAAGCAATTTGAGGAGGCGAGAGAAGTGCAAGTAAGTTCGAGTTTCTCAAAATTAAAATATTACTTTGTGCTTATATGCGCTAAATTAACTGGCTTGAACTCATACGCTTACTTGAAATTTCATTTGATGTCTGTTAGGAACTTGAAGAGGCCTTGGGGTTGCATGTAAGTACATACTTGTCAAAAATTAACAAGAGGTTACTTTGTACCAATGTAAACTTAACTATGAAGCATGAGCTCCCAGACCTTTACTGATGATTTTCTTGATGATACAGAAACTTGTAGAAACATTGCAAGTTCAGGTAATCGCAAACTTGTTCGAAAATTATGACATTACTTAGTGTGCATATATGCAAATGATCTCACACACTCTTCAAACTTTTATTTGATGTTGAATTAAGCAATTTGAGGAGGCTCGTGAAATGCAAGTAAGTTGAATTCCTTCCAAAATACGTGTTTCTTTTGTTTGATTATTATGTTCTAGATTGAACCCATATTTTTCTTTCAAAAATGGTTTGATATCAGGAACTTGAAGAAGCATTAGGATTGCGCGTAAGTTCTAATTTTCTGAACATGAAACGTGATTTTGTATCCAGATCCTTATATTATAAATGAACTGGATTATACTCATAAACTTTGGTGAAACTTTGTATGGAGTTACAGAAACTTGTGGAAGCATTGCAGCAGCATGTAAGTTCAAATTGTTGACAGTTAAAGAGGTTTCTTTGTGTAAATGCATGATCAACTCATCCACTTTTCTAAATATCTGTTCGGAGGTACAGGAATTTGAGGAAACATTGAAATTGCAGGTGTTTACTTTTGTTGATAATTATGTGAATACTACTTCATTGTTTCTATACTAAATTAATTCCTGTTGAAACTTTAGGAAGCCTGGAAGTTGCAGGTAAGTCCTAGTTTATTTTAATATAATAAAGGTTACTTTATGACATTATATGTTAATGCAACTAGAATGATTTTTATAGACCTTTTCTGAGTTTTTATTTGGTGGTACAGAAACTTGTGGGAGCATTGGAATTGGAGGTATGCTTTGTTTATGAAGTTCATCAAAATAACTAGACAAATCAACCAACTTAATATGTGTATTTAACTTACTATATCATAACGTATGCATAACATAATGGCATCTTAAGTATTAAGTTCTAATTAAGTAATATAATATAACTATTAGTGCTTACTATACAAGACTTAAACGCATCTTATTAATAGTTAATAGTTTATTGTATCTTTTAATTACAATTTTGTCTTATCCTTTTTACCCATGTTTTTGTTATTTAAAAGCCGCTTACACTTTTGATCCTCATCTTTAGCTGTATAATTCTTTTAGCTTTATTATTAAATCAACTTCACTCATGATTTTTAAAGTGTCATTACTTTTTTCATATGTTAATATTAATAAAAAAAATAAATAATAAAAACGAGCATTTAATTTGTTAGTTTTAGTTTGAGTATGGTATTACTAAAGTGTTTTTTTGCTTTATTATTTTTTTTAATTTGAATATGGTTTTCGGTATTTACATTACTAAACGAGTTGACCTTTATTTCCATGAGATTGGTGAATCACGGATAGACTATGAAGTCATGAAAGCCATATATGACTTGCCAGATACTCCTCTTTCATACAATATTGTCGGCGATCAGATTTACGGTGATCGGATTTATTCGCATCTCTCAAGGGGAATCTTAGTCGATAATGGCAAAGTGGTAAGTTATTTTCCTTTCATATTTTTAGTTTTTCGTGCTCTAGTTATGATTAAAGCCCATATGGACATGCACTCATACAATCTAGAAAAACATTACAAAGATATAATAATCTTTAACTCTCATGAATCGAAAAAAAAAACGCAAGAGCCTAAATTAAACACGTGTTTAAAGAATAACAACAATCAAACGTAGATTAATCAAGAAACGCGTTCAAAGGATAACCTTAAAAAAACATTGATTAAACAGGAACCTTTTGTAGGACAACTTTTTTATTACAAAAAGGACAACTTTCTTTCTTTCTCTTATTTATTTTATTATTTATTTTCAGAAACTAACATTGGTGTATTTAACTTTTTAATTTAGAAATTAGTTGTTTATTATTTTGCAATAGTATAGTATTTTTATACGAATGCATAACATCCAATTAATTAATTATCATAAAATTCGAATTCATAGATGTACTGCATTCAACATTAGAAGCTCATATGTGGTATTAGGTGATTAAAACCTATGACCCAAATCAACCCATATGATTTTTAAATTTTATTTTATTTTTTTTGTGAATATTAATTGTTTATTGGATTACATCGAAACAGAAGGCAAGCGGGCAACAAGTTGCGCCGCTACCCCTTTTTGAATCGCAAAACCCAATATTTTAAAAACTATATTTGCTGATCTTGGAGTCATAACCACCAATTAGGTGATTAATTGGTGGTTTCCCTAGCCAAAAATGGTGAGAGTTCGAACCTCAAGTGAGGTGTTTGGTGTATTTAAGCCGTTAAAACACAAATAATCTAAAGCGGGTATGACAATGATTTTCCATATATTTAGAAATACAAGCATATATATCATGTTCCACTAGCTTATAAAATATAGCATTGCATGTGGATGATACATATTCGTAGTAGAAACAAACTTATTCTTAGGAGCTAGTCCTGAATAAGTTCATGTACGTGTGATAAAGAGAACAAATTTAGAGATTAAGAGAGAAAGAGAAAGTTGGTTACAGTTTGAATTTAAACGTTTAGTTTATTATATTAGTAAGGGTTATCGGGTTTGTTTTTTATTGCTTTAATAGACTTAGTATCATGTTAGGATTAGGTTATTTTGGTAATTAGTATAAATATAGGTCCAGGGTATATAGAGATGAGCTCAACTCATTTTCATTTGATGTCGAGTTAACGATCTAAGAAGACATGTTGAATCAATCATTACATAGTAAATAAAACTTTTATCACGGAACTTCTTATTAGAAGTATCATATTGCCCACACTAGAAACATCATCTTGTCCACACATTTGTTCAAGTGAATCTTTTTGTTCAACATTTTAATATATATCAAAGAGAGCAATACCCGTTTCGATCAAGATGTAGCGTACATTCCCCCATTTTATAGTTAATAAAGCTTTTGGCAAGTCACTTCTTACAAGAAGCATCATATATATATATATATCTTCCCTACATTATTATTCAACCGAATCTTTTGATTTATACATTAGAGAAGCATTGTGGTTCATATTGTATTAAAATTAAATTGGTAACTATTGAATAACTAATAATTGGTTCATAATAAATTGTGTTTTTCATAGTGGATTTCAATAAATGACGATGGAAAGACTCAAGAAATGATATCAGCAGTCAAGTTTGTCTCTCTAGATCATGAGAGATGTACAGTACGACATCAACCTAATTCTCGGTAATTATCTCTCTACTGTTTGCTTCACAAAATATTATGTCATGATCCCATAAGTTTGATAAGATACAAAGTAGTTAACTACTTTGAAAAAATAAAAAAAATAAAAGAATATTATTCTTTTCCAATAGTTTTGTACAAGCAAATTCACTCATTTTATAAGAAACATGGCAGTGTGTATTTATTATTTATGAAATAGTGATATAGTTGTATGTTGTCTAACATGCTCAGGTTCTCTAAGGTAGCAAAGGTTCTTTTACCAAATCATGAAATGCAAGTCAAGATAGGAACACAGTTTCTATCATCTGATGTCTCATATGCAGTATACCTAGTATGCAAACCTGATTCTTATCCTGGTTTGGAGGATAATAATGCCGCGTTTAGTCTGATATACACACTAAACTACAAAAGTAAATCATATATTTCATATCCTAGTAAGATGGAGAACGGCGGATGGTGGATGTTTGAACTCTTCCAAACAGCCAATTTCAAAAGAATTGTTGATTTTGAAGTTACTTTTCTTAGGCTGGACAGACCTTTTGGTTCTAGGTCTTATCTCTTGTTTGAAGGCATCCACTTCCTGCCAATACAGAAGGTATATATACTTGAATAATTGTGATCTTTAACTGAATTTTATGGGCTTTCTTTACACTTTGTATAGTGATAGAAAGATTTAGAAGAAAAAATCAAAAGAAGTACACATGTACCTTTTTGGGCTACACACTTTAACATCCAATCCCACTCCGTTTTAAATGGCGGTCAGGATAGAGGTTAGGCAACAGAATTTTTTTTAAAAATAGTGTATATTTAAGGTTTTAATCACTTGCGGGGCTGACTTTATTTTTTAATCACAAATGGGGTAGATGCTGTTAATAGCGGCGAATAAGGGTTTTGGTATAGGTGTGTAAGAGAATGTAAGAGAGTTGTCAGGTGAGAGAATCTTATTTGCATCTGATAGTGGCGAATAAGGTTAATTGCGTTTGATAGTGGCGAGTAAGAATGAGGTCACGTGACCAGCTACTACTTGCCCTTAGTAATGGCGAATAACGTTAATTTCACTTGATATTGACGATTAAGGGCCTATGATGTACGAATAAAACCTACATTGTCTTCACATGTTAAAATTATGAAAATAAATTAAAAAATAGAAAAAGGTATAAACTTTGCAGGGAATATCTTGAAAATGAAAGACAATGTTGATAGACAACACAACTACAAAGCTTGTATTGTTTGCAGAGTCCGATATATACATCCATAAAATCCAAACATGATGAATAAAAAACTCTTAAAAAAAAACTCTTATACATTCGTCATCCGAAGTCATTTCTCAAATAACTTCATCACCATACCTTCATCATCTTCAATATTATTTGTTATTGTTCACGTTAAAAAATGGTACGACATTTCAGGTCCGGTCCTTTGGTCAATGATTTGTTGTTTCTAAGAAATAATCATAGAGCTGGTTATGCATTTTATCAACAAGAGAATTTGAAAGATGAGGGTGTACTTAGGTTGAGAAGGTGTGATGAGAAATTGTGGTCTTACCTTCGTAAACATCCACTATCTGAAAATGTTATGCATTATATACGTGAGGCTGGCTTCGAGGGCATTTTTCAATGTGAGACACGGAGGGTTGACAATGCTTTAATATCCACATTAGTTGAAAGATGGCGTCTTGAAGCACACACGTTTCATATGCCATTCGGAGAAGTAACTATAACCTTACAAGATGTGGCAATTTTGTTTGGTTTACGGGTCGAGGGTACAGTATTGTGTGGTAATGAAAGAAAATGGTCAAATGATGAAATTATAACAAGTTTTCAAGAATTGGCAGGTATAGAAATCACCGGTGAAGAAATAAGTTCGCAAAGAATAAACATGACGTTTGTTATGGACGCCATTGAGGAGACTCAACTTCTTGATAATGCCACCGAACTTCAATGTATGCAACGAGCAAAAGCAATAGTTTTACTTATATCGGTTGAACATTATTTTGCGAATCCGCTAACAACTTTGTCCACGTCAAATTTTTAAATCACATAAACGATTTAAATCAATGCGGTCAGATTAGTTGGGGAAGTGCCGTTCTTGCAGTTTTATACAGAAATCTTTGTAAAGCCGTTGATCCTAAGTCGACAGAGATTGGCGGTGCTATGCTACTGTTACAGTTTTGGGCTTGGGAAAGATTTCCCTCAATAGTTCCAAAAACATTTTATGAAATTGACTGGAGTAGACCTTATGGTTCACGGTATATATTATTATTTGATAATTTATTTTATAAAATATGTTGAAATGTATTATATATGTTTAAAAAAATTCACTAACCTGTGTTTTTGTACAAAGATGGCGTGGTCCGCTATCGCGTCGTCACAACCCCTCGCACGTTGTGGGCGTCTACCGGTCAATGCTTCATTCTTTATCCGAGTTTCAATATTTTTGGTGCCCGTATGACAATATTCTACAAAATCTTCTTGAAATTTGTAGAAACGGTCAAGAGTCTTGGAGGAGTGAAACTTATCTCATATGTTGGCACGTTGTCGAACCCCACATTCCTAGTAGGGTTTTAAGACAATTTGGTATGTTTCAGCCAATTCCAATAATCCAACAAAGTTTTTTTAACCTAGACACCTTAAACTTTTGCATTAAGTTGCTTCGAATGTGTCTTAAACAAAATTGGTGCACCGAATTTTCACTCCAAACCTGAAGGTTTTTTAGGGCATTAATAATACCTTTGTGTCTATCGGAAATAACACACAACTTTTTTCCCCGATGCACTGCGATGTGCACCCACAGTTGTGTAAAGAACCATGTCCAGCTTTCTACCGTTTCCTCATCAACTATTGCGAAGGCAATAGGCACAACGTATTTGTTTGCATTTTTGGTGACAGCTATTAACATTTTGCCCCTATATGATCCCTTCAAATAAGTACCGTCAACCGATATAACCGGCATGCAATGTAGAAATGTTTTAATTGAGGGCCCAAACACCCAAAAAACATATGTAAAAGTATGGCACTCGGATGATCTGGCTGGAGCATGTAACCATTCAACAACAGTACCAGGGTTAGCCGCTTGTAATGCTGCAATGTATTGCGGTAATTCTCGGAAATTACTCTCCCATGAACCGTAAATCCTCTCTATCGCCTCTTTTCGAGCTCGCCATGCCTTGCTATAAGAGATATCGACGTGAAACTGATCTTTTATAAATGCTCGAATCTGTTTTATGGGATATGAAATGTCTTCACGCATGTTGTGGACGATACGTGTTGCAATGTCTCTAGATTTCAAGCTTCTATTGTTGTTTCCAACTACCGTCCCATAGCAGTTGTGTGAATCAACCCATCTAGTAATTTGCCACATGTTGTCATTTTTCTTCTTAACGGCGTAAACATACCAATTACATGGTGGGTCGCTCCTAAAATTGTTGTTGCATTTTGGATTTCTTGAGTAGCATTTTGCTCTCCATTTATCGCGTTTGCTTTCAACAACATACAACTCCTTGCCACATTTGATATTCCATTCCCGAACGCCAAGCATTACATCAGCTTTGTTTTCAAAGTACATACCCACACACACTAAGTAAGGAACATTTTTGTTCCATACCTCCATATCTTGGTCATCATCTTCATCAAAATCAGGGCTTCAAAAGCTCTTAACTCCTCATGATCATAAGAATAATTAACGTTTCCATGTGAGGATTCTTGTATATTGGTGGAGTAATATTGTGGTATAATTTCATCTTCATCATCGGTAGTTTCCACGGATGACGGGTCTGCTTCAGATTCTTGACTACTACATGACTCAACTTCTGATTTCGACTGATCCTCAGCGTCAGCCATTTCATGAAAACTGGTGGATGGACCAACTACAAGTGGGTTCGCAAACCCTTCATACGGATAGATTGACTGTTGGGGAGCCTCGATTACCGTCGATAACCCACAAAGCATGTCCGTACAACTGGTTTGCTGGATGGAAATTCTTGGCTTGATAATAACATGAACATTAGGGCGAAAATTACCCTCGACTGAAGCTAAGAAATAAAACACGTTTAGGCTATGGTCGTTGAAAATCTTTGTTGATTCGTTAATGCCTAAATAAGTGTAATATAACTTCAAAGTAAGCTTGTAAAATTCTTTATGAACTTGAAGATGCTGATAAATCAAATCCACAAATTCTTCATACGAAATCTTCCGTTGAATAATAAGGATAGTGTTTCTGGTGGACTCATCACACGAAATAATGCCATTTTCGTTTGATACATTACCATCCCAAAATAACTTAACAAAAATAGGATTAAACATTTTTCTTTTGTTGGGTTGGAGAGTATGAAATTTGATTTACGTTTGTTAGAAAGAATAACTTTATCAGGCAACATAAACCAACAACTTTTATTAATTCTCCAACAACCTTCATTTAATCTTTCAACAACTTCATTTAATATAACCAACAACTTCTTTTAATAACAAACTGCGTAAGAAGCTGATCTTGGCAGATCATATGCCCTTAATCGCCAATATCAAGTGAAATTAACGTTATTTGCCATTACTAAGGGCAAGTAGTAGCTGGTCACGTGACCTCATTCTTACTCGCCACTATCAAACGCAATTAACCTTATTCGCCACTATCAGATGCAAATAAGATTCTCTCACTTGACAACCCTCTTACATTCTCTTACACCCCTATACCAAAACCCTTATTCGCCACTATTAACAGCAACTACCCCATTTGTGATTAAAAAGTAAAGTCAGCCCCCCCCCCCCCCCCCAAGTGATTAGAAACCTTAAATATACACTATTTTAAAAAAAAAATATTCTAGGCAACGGTGTTAACAAAAAACTTTCAAAGTTGAATCGTTTATGGTCAAGTTAGCGGTCGTCCAGATATTAGCCGGATGACCGTTCTTGTGAAACATTAAGTTCAACAAATTTTTGTATTGTTTAATTTTATACCTTTGAGCATTATATCTTAGTTAAACATGAATATGTTTTTTTTTCCTTTAGTCAATAAAGTTTATACGTTTTGCAATTTCAGGAAAAAAATGAAATAAAAAAGTCAGAAGTGAAGAATCTCCCAGGATCAAACGTAGAATGGGATAATCTACTGCCAAGTGATTATAAACAATTTCTGTATTACTCAAACAAAGAAATGATGAATACACCGCAAAAAGATGTGATATTTCCCACAAAAGAGGAAGCATACTACACTCTTTCAAAGGGCGTACTTATCAAGCTCAATTATGATGTTAACATGGTTAGTCTTTTAACCTCATATATATATGCTTTTAGATACTCATTTCATAAGGTTAGTTTATGAAAATTGTCATGCATTATACTTTTCAGAAGATATAAGAAATAATTGGATTCGAAGTTTAGTTTTTAGTTCATGAAGGAATCAGGTGTATTGCATTTCACTTTCAGGTTTAAGATATATAAAGTTTATATCACTGAAGCAATACAAAGGACCACATGATCTAGGATAAACTTTGGCAATAGTGTATCACAATATTCTAGTATAAACTTTGTAACTAAGAGCTAATAAGCAACATTAACACGTTAGCAAATGGATGATTTAACTAGAGTAATTTGAACTTGAACCTACAGACTACAGTTATATTTAACCTCATCTTTCACTTAACTTATATTCCATCTTGAAGAGATTATGTAGAATGCTTGCTTCTAAGTTTTTTCATTTATAATTTATCACTTTAATCAGGAGACTAGTGCAGGGCCGGCCCAACAGAATGAAAAACTAAAGCCCTAGCTTTAGGCCCCTAAAATTTTGAGGCCTATTTTCTCAAAAAACTTTATACCTAACATCATATTGATATGTAGTTGGCTGTTTTAGTAAGTTATTGATGTGCAGTCTAGTGGTATGCCTGTTGCTTTTTGTTCCATGGAGGCATGTGTTCGAATCTTACTTTCTTACTGCCCATCCAATTTATCTTTCTTATCCTCTTCATAAACAATTTTCCTTGTGGGTTTTTATTTTTGTTCTTTTTTTTTTTAATTACCGTGTAAGATAAATCTAACATTTATTCCCTATGTGATTAGAATACTTAATTTGATTAAGAAAAGACTTTATCATGCTGGTTATTTTTGATTGTTTTTTTAAGAGTGTTTATTGCTATTTTCTTTTTTATGTTATACATCATCGATTCTCACAACTTATAACCAACAGACATTCACGGGTCAAGGTTTCAAAAGTTTGATTGTTTTCATCCATCTTACACAAATGAGTGTTTCATTTCCATGACTCAAGATTCTGCTTAGTTGATTATTGGCGTATTTTTTCTCTTTCGTTAGATCTACTAAGTTATTTATCTTGTAGTTGTCGATTTTCAATCGGAGTAGCTAAAATGACCCATATAAAATCTTATTACTTGATTTTACCATATTTCGACGTGTTATGATCGTAAGCAAAAAATTATAAATTTTGAAAAAAAGCCCTATATATTTTAATTAGCTTTAGGCCATCAAAAAGGTTGGGCCACTACTGGTCACTAGTGTTACTATTAACTTACTCTATAAGTTTTAATATTGTTTCATTATAAATTGAATAAAGTTTTAAGATTTAGTATATAGATTATGGGCCGGTAAGATTTGTCGAGCGCATTAAGTTAGGGAACACGGAACTCATATTGCAAGTTTTAGGATCAAGGTGTCTTTACCACAAAGAGGCATTTAGGATTGTAATTTTTGTAATCTTAATTGGAT
This sequence comes from Bidens hawaiensis, assembly GCF_021521415.1. NCBI lineage: Eukaryota > Viridiplantae > Streptophyta > Magnoliopsida > Asterales > Asteraceae > Bidens > Bidens hawaiensis. Next base: position 47,462 of record NW_027498511.1, read on the forward strand.
TAATGATCTTAACATCGTTAACAATTTTAGTCACCTCTCAAAAGTAAATCGCTGGAGATTTGGCCAACCTATTAGTATTTTTCAAATTCAATCCCAAACATGCTCTTAAACAAATTTCATAAATTTGATAAAAGTGTTTAACTTGCTGCTGCTGCTATTATTATTATTATTATTCAATTACTAAGTTACCCTTGACATTAAACGGTCAAATGACGGTCAACTAACGGCAATGGCCCATATCGGCAATCGGAAAACGACAGGGGTGCAATACCCGAAAAATTGGGCTGGGACCTTCGAACGTCTCCCGAGCATAAAACACAGGGTGGCCAAGCATAATTTTCTCTTCCTTCTTTATAACTAAGATTTTATATTTCATGATGGTTGGTGATATGGGCCAGCATTCTGAACCAAATGGGCTAGATAGTAGGCCCATGAGATTGACCAGATAGCCCGTTAAGCTACTGGATTATGTTGTACGTTCTCATTACATGTTTAATTTTGCATGTTTTATTCAGTTATTATGCATTAGTAGTTTAGTGGCATACTTGTTTCCTTAAAATAAGACTAGTGATTGCTAGTGGTTTACTCCTAAGTTAAGTTTGCATATTTAAATTCCATGTGTTTCAGTATTTGCATTAAAATTAAACGAATCATCTCAGATCTTGTCTCTCTAATCTAATTAATTTTGAAATTTAACCCAACCAAAGGGTCTATCAGTTGGGTTACTTCTTCACTTGACATAAAATTTCCATGGACAATTTGTTAACTATTCATCAATATTATTGTGGGGATTTTTTTGAAATACTTAATTTGTTTGGTTGCAGTGGTTTTGGATAACGAAATTAAATGGAAAGAAATGTTTCAGGCTTCCACCAACCTTACTTTCTTATAATCAGCGACCGGTTAAAATCAATCGTGTACCTTTGAAGGAATCCAGGTTTCTCTCTCTCTCTCTCTCTCTCTGTTACGTATGAATATTACTCAATTCGGTTCTTTTCCTAGAAAACATACTTTTTATCATATAGTGTCTAGTGAGATAAATTAAATTGTAGAAAAAATAAAACAACGGAATATTATCAAATGGATGACTTAGGGCTGTTTGGTAGTATTTTAATAATTGCACGAAAGGGCTACCTCTGAATCAGTTAGCATTGAGTGTGTTTGGTTCAAAAAATGGCACATTCTAATCAGTCATCAAGCCTCTAATCCATTAGCTTCAAAAGAATGTCGGGTGACCATTCGCATGTGTTCATAATCCTTGGCTTCACTCGCGTACAACCTCCTCGGCCCATCACCCCCTCCTCCACCAACAATTACAATCACATCGCCGTACTTAGCATTTACTAGCTCAGGGTCTCTTTCCCATTCAGACCTCTTACTGGTTTAGAACTTACTAGTGCAGAGGTTGTTAAACAACCAATAGAGCTTACTTTATGTTATAAATAGAAGTAATTTCAATAAAAACCAACTATTCTCCTAACTCCAAAAACAATGCAACATTTTACGTTTTGATTTAGACAAGAAAGGGCCACATGTTATGATTTTGCATCTACTCAATTAACAACCATAAATTATTGACAAAACTCGTACAATATAAAGGCTTTGTGCCACCATTATTTGCGTATTATGTAACAATAGATCAACGAAGTGGTTCGAACCTCTTTTCCCAGTAGAAATATATTTGTCATTTTTTGTTTTAGAAAAGTACTCTTTTTAAGTAAATTATGTTAAAAATTTAATTTGTTTTTACATGACACTTTTGTCTTTTCTGTTTTCCAAAAAAAAAAAAAAAAAATGGAAGAAAATTGAACTGTCTTCTCCTCCAATTTCTCTTCACAAATTTTTGCTCTCTGAATTTGAGAACGATCAGTTTAAAATTTATGAAGTAAAAGCTGCTTCAGGTAAGGTGGCAAAACATGAAAAGGCGTGTCTTGACAACCAACATGTATTTATTCATTTTGTTTTTGACACTTTTGGTTTCCTCGTGCCTGAAGCTGTGGAGCTACTTACCCGTGTTCAGCGGGTCATGCATAGTAATGTTATGACTCAAGATCAGCAAATATAGTTTTTAAAAGATTGGGTTTTGCGATTCAAAAAGGAGTAGCGGCGCAGCTTGTTGCCCGCTTGCCTTCTGTTTCGATGTAATCCAAAAGACATTAAAATTATAATATAACTGATAATACAATTTTGAAGTAAAACAAATACAGTATCTTTTTGGATATTTTGGGGTTTATTATACTATACATTACAGTAGCCCATTCTCTAATGTTGTCAAACACATGTAATTTAGGGTAAAATTTGATAAAACCATCAAAATCACCTTTCCAATCAATTCCTTACTATATGGATGAGTTATATGGTAACTAAAATAAAAACCTAAATATATAGTCTCACTTTTGATTCATACCATATAATATATCCACTATTTCTCAATCATTATCTAATCTAATCTGATCTAACTATATATTAAAGCAATATGATTTTTCCACATGGCTCATTCTTGGGATTCCATATATGATGCCATATAGATATCATGTGAGCAGTTTCCTATTTTATCATCTCTTCTTCTAAACACAATATGGAGCATGAACCCGTTTAGTTATGTTATAACCCATGACCCGGTTTCTCTTCAAATACAACCATTTTCATATGAAGATAACACTTTGTAAAATTTTAAAAAATGAATTATTGTGTGATACAAGTCTCAAACCCAATACCTCATGTTTCAAACTAAAGATGCTTACCAACTCCATTTAAGTAGTTATTGTGTTGGATTTCTTGACTTGTAAATGATATATTCTTAATTCACTTATAATTAATACTTGAAAATCATTAAACAATTAAGTTAACATCTAATGTTGTATTCAAAGATGCTTTTAAAGATTTATGAATTGTAACATTTTGTTTATCATTATTAATATCTTATGAATCTATAACGTATGTTATCATGTATATTACTAAATTTAACTTTTTTGTTGTTTTTAACTGCCCGTGTATCACATGGGCTTTATCCTAGTATACTATATAACAAGACAAAAGAGAATAAATAATAATAAAAAAATTTATGGATATAAATAGGGAATAGAATGCGGAAGATTTTTGAAAAATGATAGGTAAATTATGGAATGGTGTTTTTTAGCTAAATTATAGGGAAAAATATATGGAATGGGTCGGGAATGCTCGAAGGCAACCTAAAAATTGTTAATTCAAATTCATATGACCATTGTGCTTTAGCTAGTGCCGTGTGATTTAACTAATAATTATATTCAAGAAAATAAGAAATATATAATAAATGTGTGTGTTTGAATGCGATTGGTGAAGAGAAGAGAACCCCAACAAACGAAAGTGTACGAGTGTCTTAAGGGGATAACGTCGATGGGGCTAATACCTTATGTTGATGGTGATCAGTGACGGTCCCATAAATTTTTTTTTACAGGAGTCTAAATTTTTTGGGCCGGTTGACTATCGATATAAAAAACATTTTGGTCCGGATCATGTCAAATCAATATATAATTTTATGGGATTTTTACATATTTCCCCTTCCTAAACAAGGGAAATTACATATTTCCCCAAAATACAAGTTTTTAATGCAAAATGTACAATGCTCTTTAAGCATGGTTTGGGGAAACATGTAATTTCAAAGTTTAGGAAGGGGAAATATGTAAATGCCTCTAATTTTATCGGTCCGGATTGGGCATTCTGATTAGGTCAAATTTGTTCGAGACAGGTTATATCTACCTATTCTAATAAAATAAAATAACTGGGACACATGTCACTGGGAGATTCACTCTTAGCCAAATTTTCCCGCTAAAACTATTTTTCTATTTTTAATGAATCTTATTTATGTCAGTGTAATCAAAACATATCAATTAATCATTTAATCAAATAACTAATTACCTAAATTATAGAAATTAAAATATGTGGATATTTATTTTAGTATAATAAAAATATTTATATCTTTAATGAAATCATATATATCTTTTTTTTATTAAATCAATTTATAAAAACTTTTCAGTGTAGAAGATGAATGTGGAAAAATTAATAAACGATATTTATAGGTCTAAGAAGATAAAAACAAGAATAAATTATGAATGAATAATACTTTTATTTTCACGTATTCATTTAACCTCCATGGATTCATGGAGTTTTCATCCATATCTTTCAAATCTGTAGCAAAAACGTGTTTTAATCATGCTAATTTTATATATGTTCTATTTTTATGTCATTTATAATGATATATCTTATCATCTCTTTTAGAATTTGCTATTCCATTAAAATATATAATTACAGCTTATAAAATCATTAGGTTCATCTTTTCGTGATTATGAAGAAATTGTGTGAGAATGCATCACATATTCGCATGAATACTACATCGAAAATATAATTTGAACTTATTAAACTATTTAATTTGATAAAATATAGGTTTTTTTAATTTCTATAATTTAATTATATTTCTTTTGAGATTCTCGTGCATCACACGGGATCTAAATCTAGTTAAAAAATATAATCATACAAAATATTATATAACCAAAAATAGTCCATTAAATGCCATTAAAAATGCATAACTAATATTGCTTTATACAAGTAATCTTACGCCACATGCTTTCTAACTAATGTCGACGTCTTTTAATATAGATGATTTGATAAATAATAATATTTTTTTTAAAACTGTAAAGGATTTATCTATGCAATAAAACTGTTAATAGCCTATAAGAAACTATCATATAATAAATTATATGGGTAAACAAACAAATTACGAAAATAAATAAATCATATCATAACTTCTGTACTGGGGTGCTACGTTTTATATAAATTAATAATAAAGAGAAAAATGATCGGTTAGAATTATTTTCTAAATATCTACTATTAAATTATATTAATATTGAATTTTATCTCTGTGGATCAAAATCAAATATTTTGGAACATTGAGCTGTAAGTTAATTTAAAAAAAAGGCCCAACATATTTCAAATAAATATCAGGTCTTCTTCAAATGTTTACATGTTTCACAGCTCTTGTCTCTGCCGTCGGAAATATCTTTTTCTTTCTTTCACTTTTCCTTTCTTTTTATAATCTCAAATACTCTTTGTTCTATCAACAACAAATTCACAGGGGTCGATCCCATAATTTCATAGGGGTCAATCGAGATTTTGACGCATATAATCTACTAAAAACTAGTTTTTTCACAGGGGTCCGACGACCCCCGCACTACAATAGTGGGTCCGCCCCTGATGGTGATGGTGATGGTGATGGTGGGACACTAATATGCTTGGTGAGATGGTAGGGGCGCCACCCCATAATGTATATTCTTATAAATGTTTCTAACAAGTATTTTGATTCATTCTGTAGAAAGTTAAGCCGCGTAATAATCAACATGTAAATTTTCATTCAACCTCTTAAAAGTTATCAAAAAAATCGAAAGGTCTTCAGAAAAGGTGTTAAACCTAGTTTTCTTTAAGAATAATTTTCTGAAAAAAAAAATAGATAATTAAAATTTTAATAAACTGTATCCAGTGAGGCATGAAAACTCAGGTTTTTAAAAGTTTCTTTCCAATGTTAACATGTCACAATCACAACATGGTTGCTAAGCCCAATGTAGTATGGATCTCTGCTTGTTGCCGAGAATCCCAAATTAAACAGACAAGGTAGTTGAAGAAATAAAATAGTTTTGAATTGGTTTACCCTGTTTATGCAAGTACAACTAATGTCTTCACATGTTGCATCGTTTCAAGTAGGGGTGTTCTTCGGGTTATTTATTCGGGTTTCGGGTTGTTCGGGTTTGAGCTCAAAACAAATTGACCCAAGAACCGACCCAAATAAGTTCGGTTTGTTCGGGTTTCGGGTTATACGGGTCAGGTAAATTCGGGTTGGGTTTCGGGTTTAACCAATTAAAAAAAATTCCACCTTTAACAATATCATAATTTTTAATTAAAAAACCGTATTCCGAGCCGTTATAAAACCATATTACAGTCATATTCAACAATAGCAAATATTATTTAGCAAAACATGAAATTTATCATACAAGAATGCATTAGACGGGATGAAGGAGCGTTGTAACATGTGGATTAATACTTGTGTAGATTGAAGAAACATGCTCAATAAATATTGGTTTAAATACTATACTATTTAAGTTTTTGAGTTGAAGATACATTCTCTGCATGCTTTATGGTCATTAATACACTGGGATATGATAGATCCAATATTAATTGGAGTCTTGAGAACCACCAAACAAGAATACATAAGATCACTGTGCTACTTCACCGCTAAACTACCATATAAAATTAGGGATACATGCATCGATGTATTATACTTCGGGTTATTCGGGTCAACCCAAATCTGGGTATTTCAACCCAAATGCCGACCCGAATATTTTATCTCGGGTTCGGGTGAATTCGGATTGGGTTATTTGGGTATCGGGTCGCTTCGATTTGGGTTTCTTATTCGGGTACGGTTAAAAAACACACCCCTAGTTTCAAGGCATTGATTCGAAGATACGTGCGTATCTAACACATCATCTTGGTAGTTACCAAGTCATAGAACCCTAGACCCAATACTTTACGTATGCAATTAATACAATAATAAACATAGTTCCTACTAATTACGAAATCACCCTTGCTTAGACTTGCGCGGATTAATCATATTACTGTTTCAATAGTCCCCTATTATAATCAATCCACATCTTCAATATCTTCATGCTTTAGCGTCTTCATTCTTCAAGAGAATGGAGTCTTCATCTTCTTCCAGATCTTCATCACTTACACCTTGAATTGGTTTGCGTTATTTATACAAGTCCAACTAATGCGTTCTAAGGTTGTAAGGTTTCAAGGAACTTACTGAAAGATATGTATATATGTGACACACCATCTTCGTAGTTAAAAAGTTTCATTTATACACTCTAGACCCTATGCTCTCTCTCTCTCTCTATATATATATATATATATATATATATATATATATAAAGGTCCAATACAACAATCCCTTATCGTGCATTACATGCGCGACTTCCTACACCATCGATTTCAAAAAACACGCGGTGATAAAATTGTAAATCTCATCAATTCTGAATCCGTTCTAATTAATCGTTTGCGTGAATCATTTTGATCAGTTCACGATTTACGTTGATTTTAAACCTAAACTTCTGGATCTGAAGATGTCAAATTAGATCACTTTTGAACTTCACCTGAATACATGATTCATAGTGTTAAATTGATGAACTCTTATACAAAATTAAGCAAGTAAATTAATCTAAATCATGTCGAAATCATCAATTAATCCTCATATCAACTTCAATTTCTGAACTAAACATGAATTCAAAGTTACAAAGCTTTTAAATGTATAAGGTGCATTTTTGCCTGAATGTTTTAAATGTAAAATGGTAATTCGTTTTGGTCAAAATTTTGTTTTGAATGTCTTAGATTTTTGTTTGTACGTTTCAAATGTACAATGTGTAATTCGTTTTGGTCAGAAATTTGTTTTGAATGTCTTAGATTTTTGTTTTGAACATTTTACGTGTGTTATTCGTTTTGGTTACAAATTTGTTCTGAATTTCTTAGATTTTTGTCTAATCATTTTAAATGTACAGTTTGTAATTTCGTTTGGTTAGAAATTTGTTCTAAATGTCTTAGATTTTTGTCCTGATCGTTGTAAGTGCGTAATTCGTTTTGGTTAGAAATTTGTTCTAAATGACTTGGATTTTTTGTCTAAACGCTTTAAATGTATAGTGTGTAATTCGTTTTGGTTAGAAATTTGTTCAAAGAATTTTTTACACTCTGTTTTAAAAGCTACACATATTATCTCTATTTGCAATCGTTTTATTCACTTGGCCCAACCCTAATCATAGCTCACTTGAACGTTATATTTTGAACCCTAATTAGAGCTCAACTGAGTATTTTTCTGCAATTTCATAATCGATTGATGATTCTACAACCTCCCACACATCAATTCGATTGATTAAATCACCAATTTTTTTATCGATATGAAGATTCCTAATGTTCAATGATGTTCTATTTTGATTTTGGTTTTAACTTTTGAGATTTTGTAGTTTAAGCTCTGATTAGGGTTTAGAAGTTGGATGAGATAGAACGTGAAGTTCACAAATTGGATTATACTCGATGAATTTAAAGCGAAATTAGTTTTGGGTTACTTGTTAGATATTTACGGTTATACCATCGCGTTCCATTGAAATCGATGTTAAGAAACTTGCGTATGTAATGCATGATATCCGATTGTTATACAATAACCCGCCCCTATATAATAAACACAATACTAAACATAGTTTCTTTTAATTACATAATAATCCCTATACGTAGACTTACATGGATTAATCAAATAAGAGTTTCAGTACTACAATGGTTGTGTTGCACTAAGGAAAGTTATCAGTTGGGCCAAAGATAAGTATCAAATTTGAATGATTTGTAGAACTATAACGCTATATCTAGTTTGACAACTTGGTAGTTTGGCAAATTGGTGATTTAAGGTTACATACACATCTCCTACTTCTCTCTTATATGGTTCTCACTCTATCTCTCCCCTCATTTATTATTTTAAATATAAGTATTAATATTCCTCAACTAAGACGGATGAAGTGCGCAAGAGTTAGACTAATGTGTACTTTTTGATATATCTAATATGTTTTATATAAAGCCTTGCTAACCGGGATAATTTTTTTATAAATTTATTACATATATGATAGTTTGGCATTCTATATCAAATTTATTACGCTAATGGATCGATTTTTAAATAGGTATGCTATTTTTTAGTCTAAACTTGTGCCATTGACATTTTGAATCCCAAAAGTTTTTATATGAGGTTGTTTGTTTTGCTCTATGTAGAATTGAAAATGCATTACACCTATCACCTTCAAAAGTAGCGGGTATGCGTTTCGAAGTTCCAACAAATATTTTTTCAACAAACACAACATACGGATGCTACCTCGTTTACAAGTTGCCCCAACATTTTGCTTGGCAAAGTATGGTGACAATGAAGTTGGATGATGGTCGTGCGCTACTCGGCCAAGGCCATGGAAAACTAATAACATATTTGAGTATTCCTCAAAGCCCTGTAATTGGACCACACGGTGTATCTGGATCTTTGAGGCCAATAAACGAACTTAAAACCGTACAGTTACCACGTAAGAGAAAAGATGATTGGTTGGAGTTGAACTTGGGGACCAAGTCAAATGTTCAATGGATGAATATACAACAAGATGAGCAGTACCATCATTTTTAGCGAAGGTATGTACTATCATAACATGAAGATAATAACCAAATAGTTTTAAAATTCAAACACTTTACTCTAAAAATTGTTACAACTTTTTTTTTTTTTTAATTTTCATTCAGGGAAAGCACGTGGAAATCTTGCTTTCTTCGGTGTGTCTCAGACAATGAGTCAACTAATATTTATAGGGATGATAAAGGCAAAAACATTAGCTTTACATTAGACCCTAGATGTATCTCAAACATCACCATTTATATGTGGCCTCTTTGCAACCCAACAGACACCCCAGAGCTCATTGTACAAGGTATCGAGTTTCGACCCGCATAAAATCTACACGTTATGCACAAAGAAAATCGTCTCATACTATTGTAATAGATTTTTCTTTTGGTTTAAGGCATTTATTTCTTAGTTAATTCGAGATGAACACTTCATTTCCCATCTAATTAGGTGAATCAATCGTACTATTCAATCAAAAGCAAACCATGATATTATTGTTTGAAATAGCAACTAAATTCTTCAAAACAAGATAGGTGACATAAAAAAACCACCAAAGAGGGCTAGTTTCGTATTAAACATATTATAATTGGTAAAATCTACATTGTTGGTTCAAACTACCACTTTATAAGACAAGGAATGAAAAATAAAATCTATCCTGAGGGTTTTCAAAAGTAAACAAAGGCTAAGTGTGATCTCAATGATTCAAACAATATAGGCTAATGTATTTTTGTTCAAAATTAGTTGTCGAGCACCCCATTTGAACAACTAGTCATGTGACTAAAAACTCTAGCCACGACTTGATTGCTTTTATTAATGATCAAAAACCACTCCATATAATGTATAATCTACCTGCATGTATAACAAAAAGATCTTACATCCTACTCGAACTCAAATCCCTTGTAGTTCTAAAACAGTTACTAAGTAAACAACATACTCTATCCGTGACACTCGATATTTTTAGGTTAACTCCGTTAACTAAACTATGATATCTCCGTTAACTCCATTAGAAAACGCACATGCATGTCATGTGTCACGTGAGCACACACGTGAGTCTGTCTACGTACGTTGGTGGTCTAACAAGAATAATAAATCACAAATAATAAAAGTGAAATGCATTTAAATATATGATTGTTATATGTTTAAATATGAACTTTGTTACACATGCTACATGTTACATATGCTACATGCTGCATGTTATGTGCAATATATACTTATGTTATGTTATGCTTAGAAAGCACATTATATAAAATGCTACATGTCACACATGCTATTAAATCTAGTTATCGTAAGTTTATTAATAGTTAGTTAAAAGGATGAAGTTTAATTAAGCAATTATAAAAGATGTTATGGCACATTACGGTGTAATTTATGAGAAAAAGAAAGTTAAGGTCAGAATGTTGAGTTATTTAAACCTATTTGCAAAAATGTAAACATTGGTGTAATTTCTGTTGAACCTAACTTGACTAAGAGGTTGAAAGCCACTTTGACATATAGCCAGTTCTAGAAATTACATCAACACATGTTGAAAAAGAAGCATGAAGGTGTCAAGGTTCCTATTGATGTTGTTCCAACATGAAAACCAAGATTTATGTTATGCCAAAAGGAACAAGAGGTTCAACCTAAGACTAAGGCTTGGGTTACCTCTTTTAACTTATCTTTTACTTGTATGTGTAGAGTTCATCCAAGACTATTTTAGGAGATAAATAGATAATGGATAGTGGATGTTCTTGGCATATAAAGGGTAATATTAATCTCCTTTTAAATATAAAAAATATTCAACGGGGTTATGTTGCATTTGCTAGTAGTCAAGGTGCGTTGATTACTCAAGAAGATGAAGTTTCAAATGGAAGAATCACATTTGAGAAGGTGAATTACTGTGAGAAGGTTGATCATAATCTATTGAGTGTTACATAGATTTATGACAAAAAGTATATGTAACATTCGTTACTTTTCAAACCGAAAACCCGAACCATTTCGAATTTTCGGTTTTTGTTTTTGTGACATTCGTTAATTTTCGATTCGTATTTGTATTTGTAAACCCGACCCGTTGGGTCGTTTCGATGCATTATCTATTATTAATAAAAGTGTTCCTGACATTTAATGTTCAATGTTCATTGTTATTCGATTGTTTATGAAATCCCGAGTCTTATCGATAACCTAGCTAAAATGCGTAAATATTCCAAAACCGAAAACTATGTAATTTAACTTATAAAGTCCAAGGTTAAGAATGAAAATTTAAATATTAATTTTCAACTTAAAAGATTATGAAACTTTAGGGTCCAAAGTGTAATTATTATTTAAATTATATTAATTAAATAATAAAATATACCCAACCCTATCCCACTCGTACCCATTTTTCCGGTGGAGGTGGCCGCACCACCAATAAACGCATTTCTTTTACCAATTAAATTATATAAAACTCGATAATTGTCGTTATAATATCTTAACAAACTAAATAATTATGTTTTAACACCGTGATTAGTGACCGTAATGGACGCCGGGATTTTCAGAAAATCAATTAACGGATTTGACGCGTAGACGCTTCCCTAGATAGTATAAATAGGACACCCTTCTTCATTCCTACTCGCTCACACCTTTCTTTCCCTCTAATTCTATCTATTTTGGCCGTAATAATCCGGCAAAGCTTCGGCTCCGGCGAGTACTTGTTCTTCATCAAATCAACACCTTTTAAGGTAATTGTTATGTACATTTGATTAGCGTTGGTTCAATAAATAAAAACCCTAATGTAATTTTAGCAAACACAATGTAAATTAAAAGTTGTTAATTCTATGGTTCATATGAAGAAGATGATGAAATTGAGGTTTATATATATATATAATTTTTCTCAAATCTAAAACGAATAAATTCTTAGAGCAGCTGGTTAACACCTTTGTTTGTATCCAACAGTACCCGGGTCAAACTCTAACTTTTCCTTTTTGTAAACTAACTGTTTACAGTTATTATTATTAATTAAAAACACATAAAACTGTTAATATATTTAAATAATGAAAACCAAACCTAAACGAATGTTCCACCTAGCCCAACTGGTAAAACGCGAAACTTATAACCCCCAGACTCGGGTTCGAAACCCAGGTTAGTCACATTTTTTATATATATTATTTACTTTGCAGTTTATTTAATAATCATTTTCAATCAATTAAAAATCAAAATAAATTTATAAAAATCTTTTTAAATTAAATAAAAATTATGTAAATTAATTACAAAATATAACTCACCTTTTCACACTTAAAAACCAATTTTTTTGTTTTCGTAAACGGTAATTAAAAATCGTTTACAAATTTTCAACGTAAACTTTAATTTACTAAAAACCATTTCGTTAAAGCAATAATTTTAATTTCAACTTATAAACACTAGTTCAAGTATTTCGAACGTGCAAACTTCATATCCTCGCCGTTAAAACACTTATATCATATTAATAACCGATTTTCCGTTAAAACATAATTAATAATATTATCTAAAATATAAGATAATGTATAATATTAACAAATATTCATTACAAGTTATATAATGAATCAACCCCGTACAATTATCGATTAAGTCTCGTTTTTACCTAATCCAGTTAGTGCGGATCGCTCGTTTCGGCTTTCGTGACGCGCTCGATTCTTTGCCATTCTCGACGCTTTCAGGTTTTCCTTTTTTACCTCAATTCCTAAGGTGAGTTTTCACAATCCCTTTTTAAACGCTTTCATATTTTGGGGTGGCATATGTATTTATTATCAAACTTCAAGATTTACAACTTTGCTTACAAACTACAATTCATATCATGGACTTGTATGCTCACTTACTTATTTGTTATATACATGGATTTCGAGTGGTTGCCTCAATAAGTATGATCATACGCCCCCCTTTGCACTCAGGTCCATTTGTATCGAGTGGAAAAGTGACCTCATAATCGAGTACATTGGTAGCCCCAACTGGAAAGGACCTTCGTTTGTTCTTTACTTTCATGCCCATTGCATCGAGTGTGAAGAACCCTTATTGGTAGCCCCAACTGGAAAGGACCTTCGTTTGTTCTTTACTTTCAGGCCCATTGCATCGAGTGTGAAGAACCCTTATGTGCTCATTTCACAAGTTTCATGGAATTGTGTGATTTTTACGTATTATATCAACTGTGGGAATCTCACCAGCTATGTTCATAGCTGACTTTATTTTATACATATGCGAAGGTGTAAAGATACGAGGATGAAGGCTAGAAGACACATAGCATGCTTATAGGATATTCAAAGAACAACTTATCGTTTCGTTTAATTATTTGTTTACAACTGGTATTATTTGACAAACTTGTGTTACATGATGATTTAAATGAAATAATGTTATTATGGTAGCCTAATAGTGTCACGTGTGTTTGAGCAATCTGTACGTCACGTTCAGGCATTTCCGCTTTAGCCGGGGTGTTACAGATTGGTATCAAAGCCGTGGCTATAAGATAGGACATTAAACGTAGTGTTCTAGGTAGCTATAGCTTATTGGTTAAATGTCTAGGTTGCATGATAGAATTATGTGAGCCTCTATTTGATTGTTTAAACGCATTTACTATTACTGTATAACTGTACTGCTGATTTCATTAACGACTCATGAACACAAGTACACACACACAAGCCCAAGGCTTAGGCCTAAAACAAGTTTTCTCAAAAGCAATTTCAAGCAATTTTCAAATTTAGTGTTAAGATATTTCATCTTCTTAAAGACCACGTCCCCTTTGTGATAAGGATATGGTTGCACTCCTTAGGATGTCACACAAGTCATGGTGGTTCATGCAACGTGTGACTCCGATCCTCAATGTTTTATAATGTGTTTTAACTGAAAGTCTGTCAAGTCGTGGTGATACACGAATACCCAACTTTTAGTTCGATTTGATTACACATTTTATTTTGGAATATTGGTCTTAAATAATCCTAACTATGGCCTATTGGTAAATATCAGTCCCAACTTTACACTTGCCTGCTGACCGTCCCAACTATTGATGTATTTGTTTTTAACGGGCCGCGACTAACGGATGTTAACTCCGTTAGTGATTTGCTGACGTGGACCTTCTTCTCCGGTCGCATCATGCCATAAACTTGCCGGAAACCTGCAACTCGCCTCCATTCTCCCTAATATCGTCACAACGTCTCCCTCCCTCTTCAAAAGACATCGAAAATTAGAAAATGAAGTAGATTTCATCTTTTTTCATGGCCAATCCTTATATACCAAACTCGATTTTATTTTCAAAAATTTGAAATCAATGTTACACGATTTACAAAATAAGCATAGGGCTTTTGTTAATAGGATAAAAACGAGTCGAATGATGTGTCAATTACCTCGAATGGTGCACTATTGACGTGGGTGGACTTTGCCGGAGACAACAACGGCGGCACGTCGGTTAGATTTCGAATGAGGGGAAAGATAGAGAGAGATGGTGTAACGATATTAGGGAGAATGAAGGCGAGTTGCAGGTTTCTGGAAAGTTTCCGGCGTGATGCGGCCAGAGAAGAAGGTCCACATCAGCAAATCACTAACGGAGTTAACATCTGTTAGTCGCGGGCCGTTAAAAACAAATACATCAATAGTTGGGACGGTCAGCAGACAAGTGTAAAGTTGGGACTGATATTTACCAATAGGCCATAGTTGGGATTATTTAAAACCAATATTCCTTTTATTTTTATTGGAACATACAAATTATGATGATTCATACAACGTATGATTCCGAAGACTCAATTGTTTATATTGCGGTTTTAAAAGTCATTGGGTTATGTGAATAGTTGAATTTCAATTCGTTTATTTCATATATATATTCATTTATTGTGTTGAAAATTCAAAAAGTCATGGTGATACATGAATAGTCGATTTTCTATTCGTTTCTTTATTTGTAAATAATCATTATTTCGTATGTTTTAAATTGAAAGCACGAAAAGTCATGGTGATACATGAATTGTCGATTTTTAATTCGTTTTCTTATACAATTTAATTATTATTATGGTTTTAATTGAAAAGTCAAAAAGTTATGGTGGAACATAAACACTCGATTTTCAATTCGATTTCATTACTTATATTGGGTTTATATTAATTCCATATTTTTATTTCAAAATTTGATATATTTTTAATTCAAAATTTACGAGATTATTATTATTGAAATACGAAAACTCATGCTGACTCACGAGAATATCAATTTCAATTTTGATTTCAAAGTTTGTTTCATTCGATTGTACTCCTTTATTATTTTCATATTTATTGATGGATTCCGATTTTAAGAATCTTTAATGTAATGTTTCTTTTGATTTTAATACAAATTTCATATTTACGACTCATGCCATATGAATCCCTCACGCTTCGCGACATGCCTTCTCGTTCTCCGCGGCGTTGCCCTCGAAACTCAACCCACAAAATGACAACCCAGATCATCAAACAATTGACCATCGTAGTTCCGACCATGAAAACCAAAAATTCATCACTAACCACAACAACACATGCCTAAGTCAATCCAAACCCAACACAACTCTTGGATACTCAAACATAACCTAACAAAATACTTACACGGAAACCTACGCTTTGCGTAATACTTGTAATTCCACCACTCCGCTACCGCAATGTCGAAGTACTCTAAGCTGTGATAATTTCGGCCAACTCATCAATTTTTGCCTCATAACTATACATACTCAACACTACATATTTATTCTCACGACCTATTACCCAACCATTCATCCCAACCTTCTTCTCTACCTTATCCTCATGCTTCAAGCCTGCTACCATGATAATAACCCGAGCACACCGCTATAAGGCCTAACTTGTTTCCGCCATGCAATACCTTACCCCACATCCCTTGCCCACCAAAAGTCTATTCGTTGTATTACATCAATGCTTAATCTTTTCAAACTCATCAACGATGCCTAAATTTTAAATAATTTTTCCACGCATAATTTTTTATCTCTTTTATAAACACCTTTTACGTAAAAAATTTTAAATCTCGATTATTTTAAATAGTCAATTAACATATATATATATATATATATATATATTCACAAAAATATTTCGTTACACGAAGTATAATCAAGATACTTTTTCAAAAAGAAATCTCATTTAACCAAATGGGTTATCCCCAATATTATTTTTATCATTATCCGTACAATCACTATCGTTATTATTACTATAATAATTATTATTATTGTTATTATTATTATCATTTTTTTAAATTATAATTATTATTATCATTTTTGTTATTATTATTATTATTTCAAAAAGAACTTTTAAGTTAGATAAAAAAAAATTGTTATAAATTACTCTTATCACCTTTCACTCAATAACCAACTTCTTCATATTTGCTAAGTCCGTGAGTCCCGTTAATATAATATTATCACTATAACTGTTATAACATTTGACGATCCTCCATAATGTTTTCATAAGACACAACCCGACAGAAAATCTTTTACACTAAAAGGCTTTATAAAGTTTCGCCCTATAGTACTTACTAAATATTTCTTTGCAAATTATTATTTTTCCTTGAGTTATAAAAACATCACGTTTTTTTTACAATTGATTTTCACAAACTTGAACAAATCTCAACAATCATTTCTTTTCCCCTTCTTTGTCAACATCAATGAATTTCGATTAAGAAATCATAACACCGCCTCTATAACAACTTTCATACCATAACCCATCTTCGAGAAGACAAGCATCACAAACTACCTATTGTTTTCCTTTTTCTTTCTTCTTCATGAATATATATTGTTATATATATATTATCCTGCTTGGACGTTACCGAAATAATTTTTATATATCAATTTCTTCGAAGATTTGTTTACGAACTGAATATTGAGTTTGGTTATTCGTTATTTAGTGAACTATTTTTATTCATAGTTGCATTTTGAATCGGTGTACTTTTTTATTTCAGTCTCGCGGTCTATAACTGATTTCCCATAAGCACAATTGTTTAGTGGAAATTGGGACCATGCACATGTTGAGTTTATTATTTTTACACGAATAGTTTTGATTGTTTGATTAGTTTTATTTCCGCTCAAGGAGTTCTATTTCCGCTCAAGGTTTTATTCAAGTTATTTTGTTATTCTTGATTTCAACGTTTCTTCAATTTGACCGATGTTTTAATTTGATCTTTTTTTTTATTCTTGATTTCAATGGTTTATCAATTTGAGACAAATGTTTCATTTTTTATTTATTCATTCTGTGATTCTTAATCTCAATGTGGCCTTAATTCATATTGATATTTTACGGGAAATTTTGATTTGTTTAAACGAGTCATTAATGACTCCAAGAATTTATTCTATTCGGATATTTGATCTTAAAGTTTCGTTTATTCACGAACCTAATGCTTTACCGACTTTCGTGTTTGCATTTTGTTGGCTTAATGCCACATTTAATTACACTGCTATTCTCAACCTCATTATTTCATTCATTGAGATGTTCTTGACTTCTATTGTTTGTTATTCTAGTTATTTAGTATTACTCAAGAGTTTCCTACAGTTTGTTTGGTAAACATTGTTTGTATCTTTAGAACTTCAATGATATCATATTCTCGCTTATCCTTGACTTTAATGATTGGTTTCTATATTTTGTTAAATTTTGATATGTATAGTTCATCTTCCTTGAATTCTAAAGTTTTCACATAAGGAATTATTATATTTTAAACCCACACAATAGGACGGGTTATGTGGACCATCCGACAATAAAGGTAATTATCGGTCGACACGTAATTATCCAAGTCCTCGCATGGAAGACATAATAACTACGTTGTGTGCAATAACTCGAAACCTGGAATGATTTTGAAAGACGGGACAAATGAAATATGATAAGGGCATAGTGGACACGCCGCTGGTACTTCCTATATATAAGTGACCTTACCATATTCCCATTTGTGGCGTCTTTCGGGTTATTCAAAGATCGACGTTATTGTTTTTATTTAATTACATATACAAAATTTTTTTTTAAAACTTTTAACAACTCCTTAGTATTAGTTGTTTTCTTTTAAAATTTTATTTTTATTTTAATGTCGGGACGAAATTTTCTAAAAGTTGTGAATCAAGTAACATTCGTTACTTTTCAAACCCGAAAAGCCGACCCATTTCGAATTTTCGGTTTTTGTTTTTGTGACATTCGTCAATTTTCGATTCGTATTTGTATTTGTAAACCCGACCCGTTGGGTCATTTCGATGGACTATTTATTATTAATAAAAGTGTTCCCGACATTTAATGTTCAATGTTCGTTTTTATTCGATTGTTTATGAAATCCCGAGTCTTATCGATAACTTAGCTAAAACGCGTAAATATTCCAAAACCCAAAACTATGTAATTTAACTTATAAAGTCCAAGGTTAAGAATGAAAATTTAAATATTAATTTTCAACTTAAAAGATTATAAAATATAACTCACCTTTCCACACTTAAAAACCAAAATTTTCATTTTCGTAAACCATAATTAAAAATCGTTTACAAATTTTAAACGTAAACTTTAATTTAGTAAAAACCATTTCGTTAAAGCAATAATTTTAATTTCAACTTATAAACACTAGTTCAAGTATTTCAAATGTGCAAACTTCATATCCTCACCATTAAAACACTTATATCATATTAATAACCGATTTTCCGTTAAAACATAAGTAATAATATTATCCAAAACATAAGATAATGTATAATATTAACAAATTGTAAGGCCCCGAACCCCGGGAACCCAACAGTTGGTATTAATACAAAATACTTGTAAAAATGTTTAAACTTGAAAATAATTCATTTCATTAAAATAATCAATTCAGAGTATAATTCAGCGGAAAACATAAATAATAAAATAAGTTCCCAAAAACTCGGGAATTATGCCCAAAACCAATTTAAATATAATTTATAAACTTTTTAAAATAAAATATTCAAAGATGAAATCTTCTATTCACGTATGCCCTTCACCGTCCAAGTAGCTTTGCGCACGTCCAAGCGATAAGGAATCCTCCTCCTAACCTGAAACTCACACTAACATGCACACAAAGTCAGCTTAAGCTGAGTGAGTTCAAGTTTTAATAAATAACATCAATAATAATACTCATAATAGTCATTCCAAGAGTTTAAAAGATAAAAGGAGTACATCAGTTAAGCCATCAGCAATGGTAAATAATCATTCTTATATATATATATATAGATACATACATACATACATACATATATATAAACATCCTTATAAGTACATTCCTGTATATACATAATTATATATATATATATACACACACATATATACGTATATATATACATATATACATATATATATATACATACGTATATATATGTGTATATATATATAATATATATATATACACATATATATATAACATCCAAGTAATAATATCAGGGTCGAACAAACGTACAACCCAAACACGTAACATCTCATCAACGTATGCAAACACAAAGTAGGCTTACGTAACATCCGTAGTCGATACGACTACAACATCGCCAAATATTGGCCATACAATAATATATATATACATATATATATACACACACACACACACATACATACTATAACATCCCAAGGCCTACCAAATACTAGCAAGCCTATATAAAATAGTTTAAACGTTTCATCAAGCAAATCGCTTAGGTGTGCATGCTAGCCCAAAAACTTAAAAAGAGTTAAAAAGGGGCATCATGAACTTACCTGACACGAGACACGGATTCACCCTGAGCTAGAGAATCCCTAAGTAATCCCAAGACTCAAACACCTGCCGGTTTACATTCAATCAATACTAATGACATCAAGATGACTCGTTTATCCTACGAGACGTTCTAACGGAGCTCGGGTCACCTAAAGCCTCGACCTCATCAAACTAAATCACAATAGCCCCCGAGGCCTCACATTCACCAAAATGACCCTTAGATATTCCCGGGAATAAAGAATTCCCAAATTACCCCTGGAATCACTAGGTGATACCACTATGCGCGTTTAAGAGTCGTTTAGGCCATTAACATCCAACTCAGCCCCGTGTGGACCCAACATGATAAAATCACAGCCAACAAGTCCACACGACGCTACACGAGTCAAATGGGTCGGTAACTCGCAAGTACAACGCACCAACTATTCAATAAACGCAATTGCGCGTTGTATCGACCCGTTAGAGTAACCGACAACCAATTCAGCCCCATAACTTATAAAAATGATTTTTCAACAGCCCATACATCAAACCAAGTTCCTCTAAGCTGAATTGGTCATTAATCACTTCGACCCTCGCGTTAAACGCATAAAACTACAATTCTAGTCAACCGAACACTAACAATCAAACTACAACTAGTTGACCAATCTAACGAACACCAATGAACATGATTTTAAAGTATGATATATGGGACATACCTAGGAAGATTGCGGTGCAAAAACTCACTTCAAACAGCCCCGACAAGAAAACAATAGAACATCCACCGGTTAAGCCTAAAACGAACTTATCGATCAATAACAAGTAAAACGTGCAGATATTAGCATGCGAAGATGCATTTAATTACATAGAATAAACTTTGAAATAAATTATTAAATTTTTACCAGACTTTAATAAATGTCTTATAAAAATATTTTTATTATATTTTTCTAGTGGACACAAAAATCATAAAAATTCCACCAACACAGAGTGGTATGTGCAGCTATTTCAGTGCGCAACAAAATGATTTTATTTTTATATAAATTATAACCCAGCAAAATTAAATGATTCCAATTGGGTTTGGTTCCTAACTCAAAATACTAACTTTCAGAAGTGGAACCAACCAATTTGGACTTGTCGAAAAAGGGTTATGACGTCGGGAAGACAGACCAGAATCCGTCATCCCGCGTCAGCTTTGACACTCGATTTTATAAATTCATAAAAACCATTCAAATCTAGTCCAAAAATTACGTATTATACCTTTCTGGAAACTAGACTCAAAGTAGAAGATCATGGAATCAAGAATCGATACCAAACAATGGATTATCATCATGTTACAGACCCTACAATAAACGTATAAGAATCTGTCAGCAAACTGTTATCATCAAAACTCAACCTTAACGACCAATAAGCGCGTTAATATGATCAATTAAGGTGTAAAAGACATGGGGAATCATAAAGCCGACCTTGAATTGAAGATTTTACGGATCAAACTTGGCTGGATAGAAGATTTTCGAGCAGGGGGGGTCTCTTTTCCGATCGGCCGCTAGAAAGGGTTTTAGGGTTAGGTTAATTGTTTTATGATATAATAAAAATAGTTACATCCAAGTCCCTCCAAATTGAAGTGTAAGGCAAAATGGAAGGAAAGTTAAATGGTTTAACGTACCGAGATGACGCAAAGGCTTCCGAGAAACGTTGGATAAATCCCGAGAATTATACATACTCTACAAGCTTAAATTCTTGAAACCGGAATTAACGGGCGTTACAAATTAGTCATCCACCCGAAAGATATGGATTTTTCATCGATGGATGCTATGTGGTAGATTCGGATGAACCCACCACATACCATGACGCAATGTCACAATACGATTGTGACAAATGGCTTGAGGCCATGAACGTTGAGATGCAATCCATGCATAACAACCAAGTATGGGATTTGGTTATACCACCTCTTAATTCCAAACCGGTTGGAAGTAAGTGGGTTTTCAAGAAGAAAATCGATATGCATGGAAACTTGGATACTTATAAAGGAAGACTTGTAGCAAAAGGTTTTACTCAAACTCAAGGGGTTGATTATGATAAGACCTTCTCTCCTGTGGCAATGCTATAGTCGATTAGGATATTATTTGCCATAGCTGTATATTATGACTATGAGATTTGGCAAATGGATGTCAAAACCACTTTTCTAAATGGGCATCTTCAAGAAGATGTCTATATGGTTCAGCACGAAGGTTTTGTTGATCCACAACATCCTAATAAAGTGTGCAAGTTAAAGAAATCAATCTATGGATTGAAACATGCATCTAGAAATTGGAATCACCGTTTTGATGAGGAAGTTAAGAAATTTGGATTAATCAAGAACGCTGATGAAGCTTGTGTGTATAAGAAAGCTAGTGGGAGCATCATCACTTTCGTAGTATTGTATGCTGATGACATACTACTATTTGGAAATGACATTCTAACCATGGAAGGTGTAAAAACCTGGCTTGGGAGTTGTTTTTCCATCAAAGATCTTGGTGAAGCCGCCTATATACTGGGAATAAAGATCTATCAGGATAGATCAAAGCGGTTGATAGCTTTAACCAAAGTACATTGACAAAATCTTGAAGAGGTTCAAGATGGAGAACTCTAAGAGAGGTTTGGTACCTATTCAAAGAGGAACGATATTGAGTGCATCTCAATGTCCAAGCTCAAAGGAAGAGCAAGAGAAAATGAAAGGAATCCCATACGCATCGGCTATAGGATCCATCATGTCTGCAATGATATGTACTAGACTGGATGTGTCATGCGCCTTGAGCATGACAAGTAGATACCAAAAAAATATGGGAAGTAGCCATTGGATGGCGGTTAAGAGTATATTGAAATACCTTAGACATGTTTTTGATATACGGTTCTGGTGAGAAGGAACTCGTTGTAAAGGGTTACACTGATGCAAGTTTCCAAACTGATTGAGATGATTCTCGATCACAATTGGGATATGTTTTCATTATGAATGGTGGGGCAGTCTCTTGGAAGAGCTCAAAATAAGATGTGGAAGCATTGTCCACTACAGAATCAAAATACATCGCCGCCTCATTGGCAGCACAAGAAGCTGCTTGGATAAGGAAATTCATTGCCGACCTAGGGGTGGTCCGTACCATTCAGGACCCTCTAGAGATATTTTGTGACAACGAGGGTACGATTGCTCAAATCAAGGAACCTCGTGCACATCAAAAGACGAGGCACATTGAGCGGAGATTCAACTACATAAGGGATGAAGTTGAGAAAGGAAAGATATGCATTCGCAAAGTTCACACCGATCAAAACATTGCGGATACACTCACGAAGCTCCTTGAAATGCCAAAGCATGAAAGTCACACTTGTGCCTTAGGACTTCAATATTCAGTGATTGGATTTGATCTATTTTGTATTTGGCTATCGGAACAATTGTTATTTTCACTCATTCATATGATTATAGTTTATGATTATAAAATTTTGAGTTATGTTCCATTTTAGCATGTTTAAATCCATGAATAAGTTAATTATTCTAAATGTCCGTAGTCGTTCATATTTGTGGGGACAAGTATGAAAGTAAGACTATTATGAACTTTGATTGGTGGATATTCATAAGGTATGAATATAGAGCAAGAGGTTGCTGCCAAGGTTCATAGATATTTATGGGATATAAATATTGGACTGACCCGCTCTCAAATGTTACTACATGGAATCTTTGTGATTAATCATAAGTAAATTTGAGTAAAGGAGAATGTCATAGTATCCTCCAACCTGAGATACATATTGGGTCTTGATATTTACCAAATATTATACTTTGACTTAGTTCTTCGCTGTTTGAAACATGACGGTACATAAGTCTAAGATCAGGTATAGTACAAGGTGCTTGTGAGAGACATATGTAGTCGAGAGGGGATTTGTCCCTCTTATTCGTTGAGAGTAAGATGTCTAAGGCCTGCTAAGTTAAATCAACAGAGAATGATCACTCTATGTCTCTGGATTTTACATGACATCTGAGACAAAAGGATAAATGATAGATTCACCTAAATCATTTTAAGAAAGGGACTTGAAGGGGATGATGTTATTGAATGGCACTTCGTCATACGTATTAGGGGTAGTAAATCGTTGATAGGCGGTATTTGCTACTTGCATCAATCTTCTATGTATCTTGTGCAAGTGGGAGATTGTTGGACTTGGTCTGCCCAAGACACATATTACAATTGATGTGGCTAGTACGTTATAATCCAAGTCGGGCCATAGTCAATAACAAGCTAGACAAACACCAATAATATTTTTTTATAGATGATATGTTCATAGTAAATAAATATTAACACTTATGATATTTGGAAAGGGGTTTCTTATTACATTGTTCTTATGAAATAAATAAATCATATGGATGATTTATATTTTGAGAGAAGACATTAAATAATGTTATTTAAGTTGGT
>NW_027498512.1:0-123762 GCF_021521415.1 Bidens hawaiensis
TACCTAGAACAACAATTAAATACATGGCAACAACAACGAGACCATGCAAGACATGTGGAAAAAACTTAATGCAGATGCCGGGATCACAGAACGAATCGTGTCCCAGGTGCCAAACCGTTAACCTTTTCAACCAAACGATCAAACCCCGTGTTCTCTTTCGAGTTGGCAGGTTTATCAATGCTGCAGCAAACAAATATCAGCAAGATCTCCAACAACCACCACCGAATGGATCAGCACCACAGTCGGCTCAGTTGCCACAAAGCAGATCATTCCAGCAACAATTGTCTCAGAAATATGGCAGGAAGAGGGCAGTGTTATGCGGCATTACCTACAATGGCCAAAAAAAGAAACTTGAAGCTAGTGTTCATAATGTCAAGAGCATGCATCAGTTACTAGTTAACAAATTGGGTTTTCCGAATGTGAAGAGGTAGGTCCCAGCAGAGCCCAGTTGGACCCGCACGACTCACCTTGAAGAGGGACGTCTGCGCAGAAACCAACTGGATCCGCAGGACCCATCATGCTCAGAGACGTGACGTCCTTACGCGCAGTACGCAAGCTGTTCCCGCAGGAAATGCCTCCCAATGGTGAAGTACTCTGCCTGTTCCCGCAGCTGCGGATACAAGCCATCAGGGAAGGCCTCCCGCGCAGCAAGGCTACACGCACAAGGCACTTAGCTCTCAATCACAGTGTCACCTGAAGGAATGAGCAAAGCCGGGAAAAATCCTGCACAAAGGCGGGAGGGGGAATACTCCCGCCCAAAAGCCAGTCCGTACGATACGGGAAGATCTTCTGTATTGTACCTGACGAGGTATGGGCAAAAGATCTGATTAAGATACGACAGCTTATTGACAGCAGTATGGCGAGCAACATGCTCCTGTACTGTATGTCACTATTAGCCGCTGCCTACTCACCAACTCCTGTCATACCACGTGCATAGCCGGCAGTTGGTGGAAAAGGAATAGTACACAGCAGGCCTGGTCACTATCAGCCGCTGCCTACCCACCAACTACCAGCAGGGCACGTGCGTAGGCCACAGTTGGTAGAACAAGAATACTCTTCAGCCGGCCACACCTCCTTGGAAACCTACATTCAGCTATAAATACCCCAAATGGTATGATCATCTTATCTTATCATATTATCATCATATTATACCTGATATCTGCTCTAGCAATCTCTTAATATACATTTATATTTAAAGAGCAATCTAGTCTGATTCTCACGCCGGAGGGTGGTCATAAGGAGGAACCCCCCCCCTTCTCAGTGACAAGCTCACGGTGTCTGTTTTGCAGGTTATCAGAAGAACCATCTTTGCCGGGTCTAACCCCTCGTGGGAAACATCTATCTAACCCCCAGGTTACCCGTAATCTGCCCGGGGTCCGGTTAGTGTTTCTTCATTGGCGCCATCCGTGCATAAAAGCTAGAACTTCATTTCTTTTCAGTTTTTTCAAACTTCTGGAAAGATGGTTAAAGAAACCCCGATAACAACCCCAGCTACTGGAGGGAATACCGACGACTACACAGTCTTTACAAACACAACCCCGGTTACCCAAGCCGGGGCAAGTGAAGTAAATTTTACGAACACTACCCCAGTTACCCAAGCTGGGGCAAGTGCAGTAAATAATCGCTCACTGGGATTCACCGATATCCAGTTAGAGAAACGAACAAGACTCCCCCGCCAAACACTCGATGAAGTTAAGGCATGGGCGGAGGCACATCAGAAGGAATTCCAAGCTGAGTTGGACGAACGCTTGCGTTCCGTCCAACAGGCTGACGTATTCGAAGAATACTTGGACGATGACTCGGAGGAATCCGACACTGACGCGAACCCTCGCCATAGGGCAAAAGGGAAGCGTAAGGAAACGGACTCCCAACCGAGAAGGCGTTTTGGAGAAGCCTTCAAACCAAAAAACCCAGGTGGAAGCCCACGTGACTTCTCCAAAACATTTAGACCAACTGTTGCAAATGCGGGAACGTCCAAATTTGCAAGGGACATTGCGGAAGCAATTGCCCCAAAAAGTGCCAAACAAATGTCCAACATAGGCACATATGATGGTATATCTGACCCAGATGATCATTTGAACAGATTCATAGCGGGGGCAACCGTCAGCAATTGGACGGAACCTACGTGGTGTTACATGTTCCAAATGACGCTTGTTGGGCCAGCTAGAGCGTGGTTCGATCGTCTACCGGTCAACCACATCTACGACTGGGCAGACTTCCAGTAGAAGTTTAGCCAACACTTCAGCCAACAACGAAAGTATACCGAGGAGCAATGGACAATCCTCAAATGCATTCGAGAGGAAGATGAATCTTTGCTAGACTTCATCACTCGCTTCAACTCAAAGAAGCTTAGTCTGGGTAATATCAGCGAAGATCTTGTTCGCGCTGCTTTCATCCAGGGCGCGAACGACCCAGAGCTCATCCGCACCTTAATGGGTAAAGATGGCATGCCATCCACATGGGATGCCATCATGACAGCAGCTAAACGCTTTGCGGAAACGAAGAAGCAACTGGGTAGAGATCTCCCACAGAGCACAAACCTCTACACCCAGAAGACAAGAGAAGACAACGTCCTTACCGCCCGACTAAACAAAAAGCGGAAGCTTGGCATTTGGCAGTCAAGGGTAAACTTGACACCTCATCCGGCTTGCAACATCGGTTAGGCGGAAGGGATAACGTACGGTCGAACCAGAACTCCAGATGGACGCCACTCACCAAAAGCGTCACCGAGATATTCGCCACTGAGGAGCTCCCCCAAAGCCTCCAATAATCCGACATCGTCACAATGCTGATCGGAGCAAATACTGTGACTTTCACAGGACAAAAGGCCACAACACTGAAGAATGCATAGACGTAAAGGACATGGTCGAAGCATTTGTCAGAGATGGGACGCCCGCGCACCTCGTGGCGCAATGAACGCTGAGTTGGCTGATGCGTGTAGAACCCCAGCTGGGGAAAACACGAATAAAATTGCAGCTTCAATGTTGGAGACTACATACTGCGCAAACAACGAGATCCCGAACCAGGTGCATATCGGCTCGATGGCACTCCCATCCCAACAACATGGAAGGGAGCTCAATTACACAGTTTGCATGTAGATCAATTCCAAATTTGTAAAGAAAAGGCCCAGAGCCACTTCTAATGGAAATGATTCTCCTTAGAACATCGACGCTGATGATTTTACATTTATACTTTATGAACTATCAACACTGATGCCGGTCTTCACCGCATACATAAGTGTGAAAGTCGTTGCGTGGGGAAGGCGGCAAAACCCGCATAAACCCAAAAAACGGCAAACCTTCACGCAGGTCAGTTGAAGGGGAAAAGTTCAGTCATCCCACTAAATGAAAGTGCCGGTCTATCCGCATGAATCATGATAGAGGAAACTGAACACTAACCTATTAACAACCGCGCGTCGAACGGTTAATTTATTCAAACACGGATATGCCGGTTTTCACCGCATAATTACGTGGAAAGTCGTTGCGTGGGGAAGGCGGCAAAACCCGCATAAACCCACAAAACGGCAAACCTTCACGCAGGTCAGTTGAAGGGTAAAGTTCAGTCATCCCACTAAATGAAAGTGCCGGTCTATCCGCATGAATCATGATAGAGGAAACTGAACACTAGCCTATTAACAACCGCGCGTCGAACGGCTAATTTATTCAACACTAATATGCCGGTTTTCACCGCATAATTACGTGGAAAGTCGTTGCGTGGGGAAGGCGGCAAAACCCGCATAAACCCAAAAAACGGCAAACCTTCACGCAGGTTAGTCATAGGTAAACTTTGGTCAACTAAATGAAAGTACCGGTCCTAACCGCACAAATCATAAGAGGAAACCGAACCTATTGACAACCGCGCGTCGAACGGTTAACTTCTTCAAAACAGAGAATTTCTAAAGGATGAGGAAAACCTATACGCAGGTCAGATATAGGTAAAGTTTAGCCATCCTACTAAGTGCAAGTGACGGTCCTACCCGCACAATCACGAAAGAGGAAGCAAAACTTCAACCTATTATCTACCACGTTCAAAGGTTAACTTATCCTAAACACTTAGAAATTTCAAAAAAGATAAGGAAAACCTCCACGCAGGTCAGATGTAGGTAAAGTTTAGCCATCCTACTAAGTGCAAGTGACGGTCCTACCCGCACAATCACGAAAGAGGAAGCAAAACTTCAACCTATTATCTACCACGTTCAAAGGTTAACTTATTCTAAGCACTTGGAAAATTGCTAATTTAAACTAAAGTATGCAAGTCATAACGTTTATAAAGCAAGGAATCCAGAGAAAGTAGCGGCCTTACCCGCACAAAGATTTATATTTCATAATATTCATTACAAGAATGGCCGGGTAACTACCCGCCTACAAGAATATAAATCTATACAAGCTAAATCTATCCTAGCAGTGGGAAGGGATCTTCAGGATCAAGCTTCAGGGCCACTTCCACTTGGACCAGCACCATCAGTAGAGCGTGGCAGTTCAAGGAAAGCTCTAAGGATAGCTAGCCCATCATCAGCAGCAGCAACTTCGTTTACCTTCTCCACCACCGGATGCGGGAAGGCGGCATACTGATTCACTGCTTGGTCATAAACAGCTTCAGTATCAACATTATACAAAGGGAAGTTGGAAGGCGGGATGCCTTTCTCAACGAACCCTAGACCAAGCAGGAAGCCGGCCTTTTCCCCATACTCGTGAGAAGCGTTGAGGGCTGCGCTCATAGCATCATCATAAGACGTCTCCGTGAA
This sequence comes from Bidens hawaiensis, assembly GCF_021521415.1. NCBI lineage: Eukaryota > Viridiplantae > Streptophyta > Magnoliopsida > Asterales > Asteraceae > Bidens > Bidens hawaiensis. The sequence continues at coordinate 4,745 of NW_027498512.1, forward strand.
GACTCGATGCACAACCTACAAAAAAAAAAAAAAAAAAATACATCAAAACCTTTTCTATTTACAAAGAAAAGCGTGAAGACATGAAGCTAAACATACCTGAGACAACGCTTCTCGAAGAAGCCATTCCTTGGCATTCAGAGCCTCCTGGAGGGCAGCTTGAGCTTCGTTACTGGCGCGTTCGGCTTCACTCTTGTTGAGGTTGGCAAGCAACACTTCTTTAGCCGCAGCCTCTTCGACGCCCTTTAGCTTCCGCTCAGTATGGTCAAGCACCCCCCTCTGGTCCAAGATTTCTTGGAGCTTTTTGGCGTCTTCCATCGCCAAGGCATCATGAGCCTGCTGGAGAGCCTCTAATTTGGCTTTAAGCTCTTCATTCTCCACGCGTAGAGGCTCAGCAACAGCTTCAGCCTTGGTGGCCCTTTCAGTTGCGTTCCTAGCAGTTTCCTTAGCCAGCCGAAGCTGTTCATTAACAGCTTGGGCAGCCTTGGAACGGGCCTCGAGACGGGCCTGAACCTCAACTTCAAGGGCCTTGAACGCCTTCTCCTTCTCCGCAGCCGCGGCGGAGAGCCTCCTATTCTCCTCCCGGACAGCCCGCGCCTGAGCTACTTCCTGAAGGCGAGCTGCTTTTAACTTGTCGTTTTCACGACAAAGCAGCTCGACGCGAGGCTGCATCCGGGCCAGGAGAACCCGAAGCTCATTGCTTAGCCTACCCTCCTGGTAGCTAGCCTTGGCTTCCCCCAACGCACAACTGCGAGCTGCGTGACGAGCCCACTCCACGCACTCCACAGGTGTGCGAAGGGTTGTTCCTCGGCGAATGTTCCATCGTGGAACATACACTTCATTGGAATCCGACACTGCAAAAAACAAAAAGCAGTTAGGAAAAGATGATAAAAAAATATATAAAATAGGCCAAAAGAACCCTACGCACCTGTAGGGTCAATAACAGGCCGATAGCCGCCAAACCCATCACCTGAACCCAAAGGAAATCCATCCAAGAGGTCAGGCAGATGGGAAGGAGGCAGAGGTTGGCGATAAGCTCCATGCATACCTGAAGGATCGGCCGTCGTTGCCGATGACGGAGGAGGCATGGTAAAGGCCGCCGCGGCCGCCGCGGTCGCCGCTGCGGAATCCGCAGCAAAAGTAACCGCCGGCTCGGTGAAAGATGCGGTAAAAATGGCATTCACAGCCGGCGGTGACGTCATCACAGCTGGAACAGTCGGCTCAAAGGAGTGAGCAACTGAACCAGCGGAAGCAGGCGCAGACGCAGCCGCCTAGGTCGTCGCCTCAGGTAAACTGACCAAGCCTACAGTCATGGGCGGAGGGGTACTCTGCGCTCCACCCTGGAATGCTTCAACATCCACCCCTGCACAAAGAAGAAAAGTATTAATGATGGAAAACTATGAAGTTAAAAGATAAAGGAAGTTTGTACTTACGGGTTTTCTTGAGCCTGAAAGTGCGGACGGGCGGGGATGAACCCGATGGAGCCGGCCTCTTCACGCCGGTCACTGTTGTCATCCTGGGCTCTCCGGAGGTGACAATCGTCGCAGCCTCCGGAGCGGTCTTATCACCACCAGGATTCCCCGCCACCTCTTGGCTCTCGGTCTCCGAATCAGACGGAGGCACCGGATCGGCAGTGGAGGCCACCTTCTCCTTCCCCTTCCCGCCGGCAGCCTTCTTCTTCCGCACCAACGGAGGACCATCTGCGGATTCCTCATCAGAACATAAGATTAGAGGAATTCCAGCAGAGGTTTCAACATTGAGGGGTCGAGGGTTGAATAGCGCCTTACCTGGCCGCCTGGCACTAAGGATCTCGTGGCCTAACGGGTAGACCTCCACGAACCGATCCGCCGTTTGTTCTAGGATGGGCAACTCGTTCTCGTCTAGAGCGCGAGTACCCATCCGTGCGGGACCGTCAGCCTCCCGCGGGTACATGAGCGACTGCAAGTCGTTCCCCTCTGAAATAAACAGGAAAGAAGTTATAAGAGATTCTAAATTAACAAAAAGAAACAGAGCATACCGTAAGGAACAGAGTTCGAACCGTATTCAAGGACGATTGGGATCTTTTGCGCATCCGCATCCTTCCACACCCGGCTCATCCCCAGCATCACCATCCCGGACTCCGCAAACCGGTAAACCGGAGATTGGACTCGGGATATCTTCGAGAACCATTCCGCCTCCTGGTAGTTGGAGGCGTGAAGGCTGGGAAGTGCTTGCCCATTCTTGAATTTCATGGCAAGAGGCATGGCGCGAGCGGAGATGTAGAAGAACTCCCGCTTCAACGAACGAAGACTGCGCTCGGTCGCGCAAATCTTCAAACCCTTGATCCGGGTTATCAGGGTATACCACCCCTGGATGCACCTCCAAGAGTAGAAGGTCATCAGGCAGTCAACATAGGGCTCAATGCCCAGAATCCGGCACACCCACTCGAAGTGCCGAATCTTGGCAATCGCCATCGGGTGCACCTCGGTCAGGTGCACACCGTGCCTCTCCAGGACACGATACACAAACTTTGTCAACGGGAACCTAAGATTCCCATAGACAAAGAATGCAGCATAAACCCCGATCTTGCCTCTGGGGGCATCATACACCGTCTGATGGGGTTCAGGAAACTCAGGCTCGAGAGACTCGAGCATGAACTTCCTGACGACGTACTGATACAGATCGACAGGCAGAGCACACTGGCACTCGCCAGCAGTACTCTTGTCATCGGCGAACGCCCCAGCCTCCTGGGCTGTAGATTCGAGATCACGAAAAGACATCTTGTAGATGAAAGAAGAAAACGATTTCAAGGGAATGACTTGACTGAAAAGATGAGTATTCGCCGGAAATCGTTTTGAAGATGAAGAGAAGTGAAAGTGTGAATTACAAAGGACCCTCTCCCCCTTTATATACTAATCGCAATTAATGCGATGAATTTAATGCGGAGGAGAGAGAAATCGAAGGTGCAATGAAACTATGACGCGTGGCAAAAAGCAAGCTGGCAACAGCTGTTGAAAAGACGTGTACCAGTAATTTCGCGGCCACGCGCCCGAAAAATCGGGCCCACGCGCCTGAAAAAGCGTCTGGAATGACCATGTACTGTCACGTCACCATAACTTCCTGCACGTCCTGACACAGTCAGAAGAAACCGTCGCACGACGTTTCAGAAGTTTGGACTGTTCTTATCCTTTCACCAACTCTTCGAATTTCAAAATTCAAAAAGATTCAAAAGTAAGCGGGAAAATACCCCTTACCTTGGCAACCAAGTAACTATAAGACAGGTGCGGGTACAGTGTTAAGGTAAAACCCTTCACATACCTAGCACCCGCAGGGAATTGACGCCAGGAATACCTTGGCAACCAAGTAACTATAAGACGGGTGCGGGTACAGTGTTAAGGCAAAACCCTTCACATACCTAGCACCCGCAGGGAATTGACGCCAGGAATACCTTGGCAACCAAGTAACCATAAGACGGGTGCGGGTACAGTGTTAAGGCAAAACCCTTCACATACCTAGCACCCGCAGGGAATTGACGCCAGGAATACCTTGGAAGTAAAGTAACCGTAAGACGAGCGCGGGTACAGTGTCAAGGCAAAACCCTTCACATACCTAGTGCTCCGCTGGGAATTGAAACCAAGAAGGATCTTCTTGGCAATGCTTGCGGAAACGGAAATAACATCCCCGCATAGCGGGAACGTCGAGAACTACATTGTTTGAAGCTCCAGGAAGGAATTGGTGGTTTTAACATAATTGATCACTATGTTCGAAACTACCAAAACCCCATGGAGAATCCACACAAGTGGGACTCAACGCTCCTGAATTGCGAGGAGGTTACAGACCTACTCGCATCATACCCAAAGATCAAGCAGGAAAGTCGGGAATTTCTGCAAGTGACAAGGACTTCCGCGGGAAGAATCCCCATGGAAAACCTTAAAAACTAAACCCTTTTCAAAACCCTTTGCTTAAGTCCAAAAGTTCACCTCACTTTATTAAACATTCATGAGAAGAACATTGGACTGGGGGGACTTGAAGAGGTAGGTCCCAGCTGAGCCTAGTTGGACCCGCAAGACTCACCTTGAAGAGGGACGTCTGCGCAAAAACCAACTGGATCCGCAGGACCCATCATGCTCAGAGACGTGACGTCCTTACGCGCAGTACGCAAGCTGTTCCCGCAGGAAATGCCTCCCAATGGTGAAGTACTCTGCCTGTTCCCGCAGCTGCGGATACAAGCCATCAGGGAAGGCCACCCGCGCAGCAAGGCTACACGCACAAGGCACTTAGCTCTCAATCACAGTGTCACCTGAAGGAATGAGCAAAGCCGGGAACAATCCCGCACAAAGGCGGGAGGGGGAATACTCCCGCCCAAAAGCCAGTCCGTACGATACAGGAAGATCTTCTGTACTGTACCTGACGAGGTATGGGCAAAAGATCTGACTAAAGATACGACAGCTTATTGACAGCAGTATGGCGAGCAACATGCTCCTGTACTGTATGTCACTATTAGCCGCTGCCTACTCACCAACTCCTGTCATACCACGTGCATAGCCGGCAGTTGGTGGAAAAGGAATAGTACACAGCAGGCCTGGTCACTATCAGCCGCTGCCTACCCACCAACTACCAGCAGGGCACGTGCGTAGGCCACAGTTGGTAGAACAGGAATACTATTCAGCCGGCCACACCTCCTTGGAAACCTACCTTCGGCTATAAATACCCCAAATGGTATGATCATTTTATCTTATCATATTATCATCATATTATACCTGATATCTGCTCTAGAAATCTCTTAATATACATTTATATTTAAAGAGCAATCTAGTCTGATTCTCACGCAGGAGGGTGGTCACAAGGAGGAACCCCCCCTTCTCAGTGACAAGCTCACGGTGTTTGTTTTGCAGGTTATCAGAAGAACCATCTTTGCCGGGTCTAACCCCTCGTGGGAAACATCTATCTAACCCCCAGGTTACCCGTAATCTGCCCGGGGTCCGGTTAGTGTTTCTTCAGAATGCTTCCATCCTTGTCCTTACCGGTAATATTAAAGACTTGGACCCAAAAAAATTAGCTCGAAATAATGAATTAGGTTATGAAACTTTGGAACTTTAATAATGATTAATTATTATTACACGAGACTAAAAATTTTGGGCTACAAAAATTTATCACTTACTATAAATTACTTAATATTCAAAAGAAACATTTATAATCCATAAATTCAATAACAAAAGTTGGTTTTTGGGTTTACCGGTTGGGTTTAGTAATAAAAGCCATTTTTTTTTCATATATTAGAACATTCAAAACCTAAAGCGAACCAGAAATACGGTTTTTGTAAAAACATAAAAACAAACTGTCGGTTTTGAGTTGGATTTTGGTTATTTTGCGTATGTTATATCAGTTATAGATCGATTATTTCAGTTTCACGCACGTCCCAGTCAAAACACAATATTCTATGAATAATGAACACAGTTATTTTAGACATGGGAAAAATGTACTAATTAACTAGTGATCACGGTTTTAACAAGGGAAACATATGACCAGTGGAACTTTTAATGCAGAAGAGGAGTCAGATCGCTCAAGGATTCCAACAAAGCGCAACATACAAGCCGCGTTACAGTGGCTAGTCCGTGGTTGCAAACCTGGTGACTCGTTGTTCTTCTACTATGCAGGCCATGCATCCCAAATTTCTTATGAAGATGGAGACACTGGCGGACCCAGGATTTTTTGTCAATGGGGTCCCAATTTTTTCGGTTTACAAAATTTTTCGGGTTGGTCGTTATTCGGGTCGGGTCGAGGCGAGAAACATAATAAAACACGGAACTATGGTGTCATTGGAAACGAGTAAGTAGAAAGAATCTAAATTAGAAACTAGATGAAACATACACTTTTAATTCATACCCGAAAAACATGAACGTAATCTATATATATGGTCTTACATAATTGACCAAAACATGAAAAAATAACTCTAACACAAATAAATGATTAATTATAATATACATACACAAGGTAAATAATAAAAGAATATGCAAAATCCATGTTAACATTATATATGTTGCATGGTGATAATGACAATATGAGATAAACTAACAAAAAGCACAAATACCCTAACTAAATAACTAAGACTAGGATATTAAAAAAACAACAAAAAAGGAGTATGGTGGGGCTTGAACCTACAACCTCTCACAAGTAAAACAAGGGACTTTCCACTGTACCAGTTCAATCCTATTAGTATGGGTTCCAAGTATTAATTTTTATGGGGTCCTTACAAAATTTAATATACCGTCTCTAAGTAATTTTTAAAAAACATCGGTGTCCCGGGACCCCGATCGGACCTATGTGGGTCCGCCCCTGGATGGAGATGAGGTTGACGGGTATGATGAAGCGTTGTGCCCTCTTGACTATAGAGTCGCTGGAACAATACTAGATGATGAAATCAATGCCACCATTGTAGCACCACTGCCTTATGGTGTTACGCTTCACACTGTCGTCGACACTTGCTTCAGTGGAACCCTTTGCGATCTACCTTTTCTGTGCAAGATCAACCAGTCAGTACTAAAAACCAGATATCTTTATATAAAAGATTATAATGATAAGACTAATTAATAAACAGACTTTATGATAAACAAATAATAATAACTATAATAGATAATAAACTTCGTTATGTGATCCTTTCAACTTCCAAGCAGGGACGGACTCTATAAGTGGGAAGAACACCAACTTACAAATAAAGGAACGCATGGAGGAAAAGCAGTGTGTATTAGTGCGTGTGCAGATGACCAGAACTCAGCAGATACATCAGTAAGCACACTCATGCATGTCTTATACAATTTTTATTTGATCCGGGCTATATATACATAATGTTACAACAAAAATTACATATTAATGGTTCTGCAGGCTTTCATAGGCAAGGCTATAGGCGCGCTGACCTTTAGCTTCATACAAACTATTGAAAATGAAAGCAAGCTGACATATGGAATGTTACTTAACTCAATGCGAAAAAAAGTTTACCATGCTCAACAAGTGGTCGGCCGATTTATGCCTCGTGCGACTTCTATGCCGCAGGTACTTCTCTTCTCATTTAAATTCTTAACTCAAGTTATCTATGTATTATTAGATAAATAGATCTTTTGATCTTTTTAAGAGGTGTCTGATGTTTTACTCAACCATTTATACTTATTTCTAATTCTTTAGAAAAATAAATGCTAATTGTTGCTAGATTATGCTATGTGCTTACACTTTGAAGTTTGGTTTTTGTAGGAGCCTCAACTATCCTCTTCCATAAGATTTGAGATTTACTCAGAGCCTATTATATTCTAGAGAATACAAAAAAATCAAACACCTATTTATAGTTACACAAAAAGAGTGGAAACAGATTTTAAACCCTTTTATGAAATAATATTTACAATGACACTTTGTAGTTGTCACTTTGCTTTTTGATAAAATGTAGCAGTAGTGAGAACTTGTTGCATTAACATATATATTGTAATATCTTATAGCAATAAAATACGAAAATGAGATATAATAAACTCACTAATTGTTATTTTTGTACTGTTTTATGTAATTGTATAATGTTTTAAGAGAACAAAATAGTCTAATGATGACTTAAATGAACAAAAATATGGAAATAGTGTAAAAATTGACAATAAAAAGTCGAGATATTAACAGTATGCGAGTCCATAAACTTCGGTTTTCTTACATAAAAATTAGGGTGTGTATGAAAGCGGGAAAAAGGACAGAAGACGTTTGTAGCGTGTGTTCTTGATGTCCTTGCAAACGATCTAGAAATAGATTATAGGTGAAACAAATATCAAGTAAGGTTTTAATCATATTTGGGAGTGTGTAAAGAGTCCTTATCATTAAGCAAATGCCTCTAGAGTGGCTAGCTCACTCGGTAGAGGCACATGTCTCTTAGATATGAAGTCCAAGGTTCAAATATAGGCAAATGAGTAATCTAGAAGTATTTATGTAAAGTAGAAGTAGGAGTAACATTTTCAGTTTTAAAACAATTAAGCAAAGGAAAACTAATTTCTCCTCTTCATTTTTGGTATGAGTGGGGTTTTGATTGTTGATAATTTTAGTATTATCTAGGTCATATAAGTTTAGTCGGATTGCTTAAGATCAAAATGAAATGAGTATAAACATCATTACAAGTTATAATATGAGGAGTACACACTTGCATAATACTCTGCTTATTTTTAACACAACGAAGCAGGTGGTTTAAGGGTGCAACTATTAGAGATTCGGGTATTTCAAAACACACACAAACACAAATAATCTACAAGAAAAATAATGAACGAAGATGAACACGCAAGATTTACATGATTCTGTCGGTTGACCTACATCCATGGGCTGCAACTAGGATACTTTTTATTATTACTTTCTGCCTCACTCGTGATGAATTACATGTACAAGTACTATTACAACATATATAGAGACAATATTAGGATTCAGTGGTTCACAACTTAATCTCCAAGAAAACTATTATCGGCCTATAATTAAATAAAACGGGCCATGCCTGCTACTAATCTTAATAAAATTAATCTGCTGAATTCTGGGATACCCTATGAACAAACAACACTCTATATTTAGCTGGTAATCCTCTAGAGAGACTTTAACTGCTGGAATACCGGTTCTCTTAAAGCACTGTTTGGTAACTCTGCATAAAGCTTTGACTGACTGCCAGTGCTCCCACTGCCACGAAACCCCTGGCTGGTTTCTCTGGACCTATTCTTGCACATTCAACATGAATCTGACATGTGGATATGAGTTTATTTCTTGCAAAACAAACCTTCTTCTACCCACTAGACTTTGTGAACAAGACTTTAGTCTTCTTCTGAACTGGGTCGGTCACACCCTTAGATGATAAACTGACGATAAACAGCGAACCTCTCTTTCTTCCTCGAGCCATGATAAGATTTCATTTAACAAATTTCCATTGTCCGTTCCCAAATTTAACCTCGTGTCCCTGATCATCTAACTGCCCAACACAAATCAACTTTTACTTTAAGCTTGAAATCACTCTGACATCCTTCAAGGTTCATGAACAATCTAAAGTCACTAAATTCATGTCACCCATGCCTGCAACATCAAGAACATTCCTGTTCACCTGTCTAACCTTACCAAAATCAACTTCCTTCAAATTCTCCAATGCTTTATTGTTGCGGGTAGCATGAAATGAAGCAACATAATCTATGACCCATGAATCAACATTATCCTCAACACTAAGAACTAAAGTCCAAGTATTCTTCCGTAGTGTTGAATTCTTTCTTATCATTTTTATCATTCGAACATTGATTCTTAAAGTGTCCCGTCTTGTTGCAGTTCCAGCATACCACATCCTTCCGATTCCTAGACTGACTCATTTTCCTATTCCTGGTCCCACTACCTCTGTTATTTTTTCTTCCTCTACCAACATTAATTAACTCATTAGATGATTCTCTTGAATTTGTTTGCTTGACATCTTCGTCTAGAATAATGCAACATCCGTTAATTATCAAACCCGAAACCGGACCCATTGCAGTTTTTTGATGTGATTGGAAACCTTTTTAATCAATGAAATGTTGGAGGTCTATGTTTTAATCATGTTATTGGTCACTGATATAAAAGTTATATCATATTTACTATGCTAACATATTCGCAAGTTTTTATGAACAGAAATTGTTACCTCACATCGTTACTTATATTGTGTTACGTATTTAAAGCGTTTGGATTCTCGTATAACCTAACTCGATATTTGGAGTCCCTAATAATTTATATATATGTATTTTGCCTATATATAATAAGTTATAATTCATAAGTGTGTTTCTTTCATTTTATAACATAATAAATTGTTACATGGACCTTTAAACATGTAATTAGCCTAAGTACTATATCCAATTAATTATTGTAGCAATTGTTCCTTCCTGTATTTTAAAAATACAATATAATCCAACCCAAAACACCCCTAAAACCGTTCACCCACCCCACTTCCCCTTCACCAAGTTTAAAAATTTTTACAAAAACAAACTTTCCTAAGTTGGCCCCTCCATATCTTGTTATTTATAGGAGACTATCATCTCCTCTATTTCTCTCGTACCATTCTTATTCTTCTTTGAAATTCAAAGAAAAGTTTATCTTCTACCTCCCACTATCTCTCTCTCGTCTCCATCTTCTTCATTTTTCGTATTATTACTATTTTGTCAAAAATTAAGGTAATCAAGTTGTTGTGTAACACTAGTTGTACTATCTTTTTATTCTTGTTTATCTTCTTCATTTACATGGTTCCAAAGCCATCATATATTCATATCAAGAATCCCACATAATCTATCCACCATGATGTATGCCGGGAGGAGACAAAGAACAAATGGTTGGAAGATGATCTTTAATAGTCACGCCTTAACAAAGTTTTTACATTCCTTGTAACTTTATGTTTTAATTTGATTTCTCTTATAATATAACCATAAGGGTTTGATGATACATATTCTTTATATGATGTATTCATCACCCTATCAATGAATTATAATTTCTTTCCATCAAAAACCATTTTAAAATGTAAGGACATTACTAACTGTAGCGATTCAGAATTGACAGAATTCTTGGACAACAAAGGTTGAGCCATAACTTTGTCATACAGACTGAAATGGTGCAAAACCAAATATTATGACTAAATTCATTGAGTTGTGGTTCTAATACTATAACTATATTCATTTATTTCATTTTTCTGACACCATAGTGGTCAAACTAAAATTAGTGCGCATATATGTACTCTTTTAGAAGAATGGTTGTTTTAGCCAATCTGGGGTTCCGAATCTAATCAAATTTTCTAAATGAAAGTTGTTACTAACACATTGATTTAGCTTACTGGATTTTTTTTTATAATTTTTGGGAATTGTGTCTTATTTCGTTATAATTTATCTGTGCTGTGACAGCAAGCTGTCAAAATTCTACTTCCATCATTCTTTTCCTTTTTTAAGTAGAAGTTATCATATCGTCTTACCATTATAATCATTAGTTAATTATTTGTCAAACACAAACCAAAACTAGCCTTATTACTTTTATTTGGAGCTTACACGTTAGGACATTAACATACTTAACCAAGATCTTAATCTTTTAACCCATCAATTTCAATGATAGTTTACATACCCCTTTTTTCATCTTTAATATTTTAGGGGTAGCATGTATACCTTTTTTCACTTTTGCTTATTTTTTATTACCACATTTTTTCAAAACACAATTCATTTGTATGTGATTCTTGCATGCTCTATGTGCGTAAATGTTTATTTTATGTTTGGTGGTTAGTATCTCATCCTCATCTATTCTCATTTAGTATGATTATACATTTACCCAAATACATTGATTTTGTATCAATAGGAACGGGTCCAAATCTATTTAATTGTTTACATTTTCTTAAGATTTGTAATTCTCACAATTTTCATATAAATTGTGATTTACCTATCTATAAATATATAACTGAAACTTATGTATTCTCACCAATATTCGTGTTGACATTTATACATGCTACAGGTACAACTAATTGATATTGTTCAAAATCAAATATATTAGTTTTACATTAGGATATTTATTCAAAATAGAAAAGTATGATGGATGTCTACTACTTATTGAACTTGTGTACTTGTTAATGTTAGTGAAATTAATTAATTATTGTCACTTTAATTAATGTCTTTTGAGCTACTGTCCAATCAATACATTACGCCTCGACTTGTTCCGCCGCCTTTGATCGGGGTGTGACAAATAAGATCCCGAATCTCGTAAAAAGTGAACTCGCAGGTAGAACTAGTAATCGTTGTAACAGTCCCTGAGTAGCTATCAGGTAAGCATGATAACAGTAGTAGAGCCTAAACCTCATCCTCGAATTTAATACTAACTGACGCAAGTCTTGAAAATTTGAGTTTAAGTTTTTGGTGTTACTGTAACTTAACTTCCTTCTTTCATCTTCGTGTTTACCATTCACGTATCATGAAACCCTTATTAGCTACTGAAGGCTTCTCGTACATATTAGACAACACATTCAGTATCCCACACGCTATGGTTTCCTTCAGGAGGATGTTGAACTCACCATCCTTCGATAACGATAATCTAATAACTTCCGTTTCTTTCTTTTCCAAAGTTTCCCACCCGTCTAGTTTTATCTTCTCCGATCTTTCATCCAATACCATGTCCAAATCCTTTTGAACTAGCAAATCCTTCATTTGTATTTTCCATCAACCAAAGTCTTTTTCATCAAACTTCTCAATATGAAGTTTCCCGTTCTCAGTCATGATCTCAAACTAATAATTCCCAACTTTTGATCTAGGTAACTATAACAAGGAATACTTGGACAAACAAAATAACCATTAACAACCACGACTGAAACACCCAGTGATCAAATACAAAGCCAAAACCATGAACAAAACCAAGATTACTTGAATAAACCCCGAACCTAATCAATAGTTTTTTTTTATAATTTAAAATTAGGTTAATATAATAAAATGATCCAATTACAATAAAGAGGCAGGTAAGCGGGCAACAAGCTGCGCCGCCACACCCTTTTGAATGGCAAAACCGATCCTACTGAATAGAAATTATCGTTCTTTGGCGTCGTTGAGTTACTGTGCACGACCCGCCGAACTCTTTTTAGAAACTTAGTAGCATCGGGAGCAAGAGACCCAAATGTATCAAAAGCAAAAGGAATGAATGGGTGTTGATTCTCCACACATGCCTTCTCGTGCTTAGCAATTTTTCCTGCTTTTGCCTTTAACACGGCCTGCCTAGCAACAAATCCGGTGTCCCTAAGCCCGACAATATGGGACACCCCAGTAAGGTCCACACAAGCATGCTTTCCCCGGCCCATCCAAACACAAGAATGTCCATTGGTTGGAGAATAGACTTTCCTTCACGCGGATCCGACAAGAAATTCTCAGGAATCTCTTTTCTTGCCGAGATTCCCGCTCGTTTTAACACGTCAAAAAGGACATCCCTGACCAAATCATGTCTATATTTAAATCCCGGGAGTTCTTTGCAATGAACCGCATGTTCACCAAAATTGTCTAAACACGCCTTACGACAAACCGGGCAGGGCTCATCAACTGGGAACAGGGGGATCATTAACCGATATTTAAGAATGGCTCGGTACTCCACTGCTGACATGTGCTGGCCTAACCATTCGATGGGGGTGACAGTCAAAAAGTCTTAAGTATGAGGAGCCTGAAGACATTCTAACACCGCTCTCTGACGAGAGGACATGCCAAACTCGACATGAAGACATTCAATAATTAGAAACTGAAACGAAGTAAAAAAAATGCAAACATGTTTCTTTATGATCTAGAACAAGCGTGAGAAAAAAAACAAAACCATGTTCGTCTTTTTCTAATTGGCGTTCCAAACAAATGGCTATTATTACTTTGACTCTTTAATTATTTATATAAAACACAATATATGTGGTGGCAGTTGTAAGACTCTCTCTTGAACATAACTCGACATACAGATTTTGACTTTTGCTCACAATTAATAGCAAAAGAAGTGGCAACAGAATCTCACAAACAAATAACTACGATGCAATATATATTTTCATTTTTGTGATGTAAACGTTGGGTGCAACCAGAATCTTTCGAACGAACAACTTGGGTGACGGTTGGCTGCCAAAAAACAAAACCCTAGTTCGACCACAACTAATCTCTCATCGTGTTTTCCAGGGTGTAACCACGACCTCGGCTCTTGATACAGCTTGTTAGGGACGGGATTTGGGTATTGAAAACACACACAAACACAAATAATCTGCACAAAAAATAACGAACAAAGATGAGCACGAGAAATTATCGTGGTTCGGCCAGCTGACCTACATCCACGGGCTGTAACAATGATACTTTTTATTATTCCTTTATGCCTCACTCGTGAATTACATGTACAAGTGTTACAATATATATAGAGAAAATATTAGGGTTCACAACTTAAACTCGAAGAAAACTATTAGTGAGCTACAATAAAATAAAACGGGTCAGACCTCCCACTAATCTTAATTTAATTAATCTGCCACTAAATATGTCTTTTAATCCGGGCCCAATTAAGCTTCCATAAACTCGACATCAATGCCTCTAGTAACCATGGGGTTTCAAGGGGGTGATGGGGTCCAAGGTGCACAGGGATTGAGATGTCTAGTTACTGCAAATAAATCAATTATTCATGATGATAATATACTAAAAGTTGCTTTTGAATTTGCATAGTTGATGAAAAATTGCATGAAAAATGGTGATTAATAAGAACACATGATCTGTTTATACTGATGTTAGTGGGAAACTAATAATTTGTACCACCTTAACTGTGAGTTGCACTTATGCATCATTGACAACTTGATTAGTAGTGGTAACTAAGAGCAATGCCTTTTCACACTAATGTACCTGTTAACCATTGATGGTTATTACTGCATATTGTCATACATTTTCACAAAGAGGTTTCATGTACGACACGCTGAACCTTACTTAAAAAATTCACAGCCTCTAGGGCCAGAAAACCAAATCTATCAAAAGCAAATGGGAGAAAGACATGTTGATTCTCTAAACAAGCTTTCTCGTGTTTAACAACTTTGTCCAATTCAGCCTTCAACGCACCTGACCCACAACAAACCCATGGTCCCTGAGCCAAACAAGAGGAGACACTCCTGTAAGATCCACACATGCGTGTTCCCCCTGTCCACCCGAACACGAGAATATCAGCTTGTCGCAAAGTAGACCCCCCTTCAAGAGGATCCGTGAGAAAGTTAACAGGGGCCTCCTTTTTAGTAGAAATCCCTGTCCGTTTAAGAGCAACACACAGAACATCCCTAACTAAATCATGTCTGTATTTAAAGCCATGCAATTATTTGCAATGCACCGCATGGTCTCCAAAACAATCCAAACAAACCTTGCGAAAAATTGGGCATGACTCATCATTCTGGAACATAGGGATCATTAACCGGTACTTAAGGATAGCCCGATACTCCAAACCTGACATATGTTAGCCCAATCCTTCAATCGGCGAATATATGTAACCTTAATCATTAATCGGTACTTAAAGATACGTAACCTTGTAATGTTACATGTTTATTAAAGATGCTGATATACCACACACATGTACACTTAATGAAGTATCAAGTATTGACAATAAATTAACACACTCATTGCATTCAACATATGTTGAAGACTAAAAAAATGGGATAACTACAAGGTTGGATTTAGAGAGCTTAAACTTACTACGTTAAATATGTTGTGGATTTGGAGAGAATAAAATCAACCAAAAATAAAGTAATGACAAGTTTTATAAAAATTAGATTTTCAAAAAAGCAACGGTTTTCAAAGTATCCTAGCTAAGGATTTATAAATAAATTTACAATTTTTTTTACATATGTTCAAATAAGTAGGCTGAACTAACTTCTTAAGGTTGTTTTTAAAAATGCTTTCTCATGGAAAACTATAAATGAGTTTAAAGAGCTAAAGTGAACTTAACGGAATGAATCAAACTTTCTTTCCTAAACACGAAAGGTAATCTTAACAAAATGGTGAAAACATGGACTTGGACAAGGGTCAAATATACTTTTAGAAATCCCAAAAGATAGTCCAAACATAAGGATAAGGGTTAGCAAAAGTGGACCAGACAAGGCACAACGTTCATACACAGAAAATCCAACATGATGGAGACGAGGCATTCACGGTTATTAGACATAAATTAGTTATTACAATAACTATATTAGAGGGATCTCATTATCTAGTATATAAACTATCTTGTCCACAATATTATTACACAATAATATAGATCACAATTAAGTACGCTTAACTTGGTATCACAACCATGTTTGTAAACCTTAGTTGCCGCCATCATATAGTCATCCTTCTCCCCCTGTTGATACTTTGTTCAATCATCATCACTATTTGATGGCTCGTCTTGCTTCCTTTACCACTTAATAGAAAACATCCCACAATTATCACAAGTTTTCTTTCACCCTATCCCCTACAAACTGCATTTTCGACTCTATTGATGGAAATATTCCATGTCCCTCCTCTACAATCACAATCGAGGGTTCTGGCTCAGAGAAATATGCAGCCCAAAATGTGTATGTGATACATGTTTACCCTAATCATGATACGTGAGTTTTCAATGATTCCCACACCGGATGTTGCTTATCTCTACTGTATCTGAAGCATCTTTTCATCATGTTCAGGGTGACACATCTAGGTATTTGCCTCTCCCTAAACATGCTTACGCCACCATATACTTGATACTTCATCTAGCGAGTTTACATTGAAACAACAACTCCGAAGGATGGATATGAAAGGTGACGAAACACCTACAACCTATCTATCAAGGGCTCAAGAATATGCCAAAGCCCTTTACAACAGCGGTTAACCAATCAAATACAAAGATTTGGTCATGTTAGCTATCTCCAGTCTTCAGGAAAAATACAATGGGCTGAAATCAAACCTTTTAGGCCGTGAAAAACCCATCATTTGGTTTACTTGCTCACCTTGATTTTATAATTCACCAAAATAAGCCCACACCACCATCATCCCAAGCATTCATGGATGTAACCGACACCCGTCTTATCGCCCCTACTGCAAGTTCCGAGGGCCACAAAGCAGCTAACCAGGATCAACTCCTTGTTGTCCAACAATTAGCCTCACAACTTGGCTATCAACCCACACCATCAGCTCCCTCACAAGCTTTCTACAACTCTCGGTCTCTTTAAAACAATTGGGAACGAGGTTATAACAATAATTAAGACCTTCACGCTCCTTAAAACAGTTGGGAACGAGGTTACGACAATAATTAAGACCTTCAAGCTTTGCACAACTCTCGGTCTCCTTAAAACAATTGGGAATGAGGTTACAACAATAATTAAGACCTTCACGCTAACAAAAACCTTGAACTACCAGCCGTGCTTTATTTCTTATGATTACCCCTTTATCATCCTTCATATTTCTGAAATACACATCTTGTACCAATCGGTTTCTTGTTCTCTGGCTTCTTAAATAGCTTCCACACATTGAGGTTCTTGAACTGTAACAGCTCCTTTTGCATAGATTTAACCCATGATTTCTCCTTAAGAGCTACCTTGTAGTCCTTTGGTTCGACCTGTGAAATAAAGCAAGCAAAAAAGATATAATTGTTAATGTTACTAGATTTGCTCCTTGTTTGGATGTTGGCTGAGGGAGATCCAGTGATGTTTTTTGTTGGGTGCAACCGATGAATGGGCAACTAAGGAATTTCTTCCATTTGAGTAATGATGGTTCCAGTTTTAGATCAACTGTCAGGCTCTCGATGGGATGGAATATGCGTGGAGCATTAATCAGAACATCATTGGCTGGGTAAACTGTATCACATTTATCAACCACATGTTCTTGATAAATAGGGCCATCCTAGAGATTTTCAACGAAAGGAACAACAACTACGGGAATAGGAGTGGAGGCAGTGTTTTCATAAGCACCAATAGTAGTTTGTTTAGCAGCAGCACCCTGTATATCGTTATTTGAATAGGGAGGTGTAGGAATAGATTGGACCGCACTAGGTGCTATCTGGATGTTTGTTGCAGGTTTTTTCTGAATTTGTTCCACATTGTAAGCTGACAAGAATGAGTCACATGAATCTGAATTAGAGGCATCTTCAACGGTTACCAAATCGGTTGTATCAGTTGGTTAATGAGCAGAAATTGATGAAAACCGGTGGACGAGCTGCTGATGGTACATTTCTGTTGGAAGGGCCATCAGATAGGTTGATATCATTCAAGCTGTTGGAAATAGCTTGAATCAACACATGATCAGGTATAGAAGCTGGAACATGTGCACTTGATGATGGGGAGGTAGACATGCCACGGAACTGATTGAACAGATAGTCATAGTCGAATTACCATTTAGGTCCCCTGCGTTCATTAGTAGGGTTAAACTCTTGCCAGTCAATATTGAAGAATTCCCCAATCACCTTTGTCTTCTTGTTGTAGACATGATAAGCAATTTTGTTGGTTGCATATACAACAAAATAACACTAGTCGGCCTTCTCAACAAAATTTGAATCTTAGTGAGAACTTGTATGGAGAAGATTGCATGGACATCCAAAGGTTTTAAAGTAGTTGACTTGTGGCTTGGTATTATAATAGACTCTAAAAGGAGTCTTCTTTAAGCACTTATTGATAATACACGGTTTTGTATGACGCATGTAGCATTGATTGCTTCACTCCAAAAAACGATGGTAGCTTTGAGTCTATCGTTCTTGCAGCCTCGATCAGTGTTCTGTTACGACGTTCGACAACCCCATTCTGTTGTGGAGTGTACAGGGCACTGAACTGGCGATCTATCCCCTTTGAATGACAGAAGTCATCCCCAACTTTGTTACAAAACTCAGTTCCGTTGTCACTTCTAATACACTTCACTTTCTTATCATTCTGATACTCCATAAGAGTTATGACCTTGATTAAAAACTGGGCAGCTTCATCCTTGTGCTCTAAAAATAGTAACACGAGAAATCATCAATAACAACAAGACAATGGTCTTTTCGGCCTATTGCCAGTGGATGAATCAGACCAAATAAACCCACATGTAACAGTTGAAGATTGAAATCTATGGAATTGACATTCTTAGGCATGTGAGGGAGCTTGTGCTGCTTGAATTTAGAGCACGAAAGATATTTTTCATTTCAAGAGAAATTTTAAATAGGCAAGCCCCTCACATGTTCACCTTTGGAAAAGTTTTAGACGCATCAAAAGCCCCTCATAATGATGAATAGTTCTCTGCAGCTTTAGAAATTAAACATGAAGCACTTCAACGAGAGTATGATCTGTTCATGTCCAATATATAAGCCTTGTTATGCTTCGAAGTACGCATAAAAATCCATTCTTCTGGGACTTTGAAACATGTTTAGAATTACGCATTCATTTCTGTGAATAAAGTGGATAACTGTCGATCACAGATTTATGAGACGCTGAGCAGATTGTGATTGAGTTGTTCTACCAGATTAACATGACCAAAATGTAAGATTTTGTTTGAAACTTTTCCTCTCTTTGTTATGTTTCCTCCCATGTCACCAGCAAATGAAACGTGTCCACCGTCGAACTATTGAATGTAAAACAACAAGGACTTGTCTACGGTCATGTATTGGGTGCAGCCACTATTTAAATACCAAATACCATTAACAGACCCTCTTAACTGATCCTACACACATTAGCAATTAATTAGACATGGGTTCCCGAGACTTAGTTGTCTCGGGAAGGTTAATAAGAAAATCACAAAATTTTATTTTCTTTGAAAATGAAATGTTGTGGTGAATCTGAATCTGAAGAACAGTTATTAGAATCCATTTAGAATCATGTTTCCTGTTTTTCGATGTTCTTCTGGTTCATCTCCTTTGTGTTTTCAAAACAAAATCTTCAGATATTTCGATCTTTGGATCCTTTTGTTGATTTGTTTTTGTTGAGTTTTTAGACTTTTCAGTCTTTGAGCTCCTTTTTGATCTCTCCTTTTTGGTTATCCAAAATGGTTTTCTAG
The DNA here is from genome assembly GCF_021521415.1 of Bidens hawaiensis. Taxonomy (NCBI): domain Eukaryota; kingdom Viridiplantae; phylum Streptophyta; class Magnoliopsida; order Asterales; family Asteraceae; genus Bidens; species Bidens hawaiensis. Next base: position 24,190 of record NW_027498512.1, read on the forward strand.
CTTTCTTAGAGTTGCTGGATCTCATGTCCATTTTACAGGCTGAACTTTCAGATCGACTAGTCCTTGTTCTTGTACTGGGTGTCGCTTTAGAAAGGGACTGATCAAACTGACTGTTCATTTGTTTCTGTTGTCTATGCCAGTTTTTGCAATGTCTTGCAATGTGGGATGGGTTACCACAGACAAAAAAACATTTTCTTTTATGAACACCATAGAACTCATCTTAACTATAATATGGATGATGCGGTGGGAAAGGTGATCCTTGGAAAGGAACACGATTATAAAATCTATTAGGACTATAACCATAATTACCAAAAGCATTTGCATAATTAGAATTAATGTAATTCTCTTGATAATGACCATAATAGTATTGTTATAATTACAGACAGATTTGGCAAATTATTTTCAATTCAAATAAAACACAAAAGGTGAATTTGACATTCAATTCCGATTACCACTCATGTCCTTTTCCACTGACCCACTTTCTTCTACACAACCTGCCGAACAAGATGAATCACCATTAGAATCAACAGGCATTGCCATTGTATCAACTATTTTTAAAATGGGAGGAACAAATATCTTTAGTTTTGGCACATGACCAACTTCATAGACCATTTCATCCTCGGGAGGGGTATTGAAACTATAGTGAGGTAGAGATGTGTAGTTGTCATTGAACGGCGGTTGAATTGCCACAAATTCATATCCCAAACCAGTCTTTTTGTTTCACCCCCATATGTGCTTCACGATGCCATTTAACTTATCAGACACCATCTCAAATTTGTCCACAATTATTTTTCTTTGAGAAAGTTCTAGTTCAAGTTTCTCAATTTTAGAATTTAACTGGACTATTCTCTTTTCATGAAACTCAACTGTTTTGTTAGATTGAAATAATTTAACGTGCAATTTGCATGTCATCATTATGAGTTTTAATTCTAGTGGTGTATATCTTATCAGACTTCTTATATTCATCATTCAGACATTTAATGTCTAAGTTTTCTTTAATCACAAAAACATAATGAGTTATGTAGTAGTTAACTTTGTTAATGCAAGCTTGAAAGTGAAGATGTTTGTGTACGTCGGGAATTTGAGGAGTGGCAAGGTTTCCTCCTGGAGTAGAACTTGAAGCAACATTGTCTTTCTTCACAAACGCCATTCCAGCCATGTTTAACATGTTTATCAGCTCGGTGAATTGATGATCCTCTCAATCCAGTGAAGCTGGTTCAATAGACTGAGTGGTAATGGCTTTGGTGCTTGATCTTGAGTTCTCTTTGTTGGAGCTTCCTTGACCGATACATGGAACTCTTTGACCCGAATTTTGACCCATTTTCCTCTTATCATTTCTCTTTCCCCCTTCACTGTCAGAGACTTCGGTGATCTTGATGTCGTTTGTGTCACACCCCGACTTAGGGCCTAGGCGTGTAACCAATAGTTGGTACCTGTTTTGTAAATATATCAGAGCTGTGGTTATTTAGCGGAAGTCTTTTAAAATAAAAGTATTTATTTATTTTGAAATTCGTAAACCTTTATTTATAATATAATATTTAATTCATTTGGAAAACTTCTCGGATAATAAATACCTGAGTGTTTGATTTATAAACATTTGTTGATTTTACAAATCATGTTTAAATATATTTTATAATATTTTAATGATTTAAAACTGAGTCATCTCTACCTTGCAAGCATCTATCTTCTTGAGTGGCTATAAATCCTTTCTACCTGTGCTAACTTTATTTCCTAAAATGTTGGGAAAAATACGTCAGCAAAATGCTGGTGAATCGTTGACTCTAAAAACATTTTATAAATATTTCTTTGACTGACAAGAAAGTTTCTTGAACAACCTCAGCAGAATTGTCTCTTATTTCGGGGATTTGCCACTGCCATACACACACAATTACGGTTCTCCGGGAACTGATGCCCGTTGGAGAACTTTTATTATGATCTCTAGTCTGCGCCCACGTAGCCTTGATTGAAAGACTAGATTTATTATATTTAGATCCAGAAACATGGGTACTCGGTCTGAGTTGGTTTTTATTTTCTATCTTGTAAAATTAGGGATCAAGTAATCCCTTAAATCTTTTTGTTAGAGATCACATAATCTCATAAAAATAATTGACTAACTTTGTTTAAGATAAACAACCCGTTTATCTTGACTGATTAAAAAAGTTAACGTATTCACCTGTGACTGTCTATTCTGAATAATGTAGTGACCTCGTTGGAAAACCTTTATGAATGAATGATTTCTTAACCTATAATAAAATAGGTTTATATAAATACCCGGATCGTCTATTAATCCGGCTACAGACATTTAGTCTTGTTTTGATATGAATTTCTTCTCTTTGTTTACCAATCATGTGCTATGTTTCTTCTTCAAGAAGAAATGTCTATGGTATGTTTCTTCCTCAAGAAGAAACGCCATTTGTCTATAACCTTTGTATATAAATCTTAAGTTTCTTAATCATAAAGAAACATTGTTTTTGTCTATACCTCTTGTAAGTAAAGCTTATCTTTTTTACTCTTGAAGAAATAGTATTTTAACTATATCCTCATGTATGTGAATGCTTATATTTCTTAACCATGAAGAAATTATATTTTAGTTATTACCTTTGTTTATATAATTTTGTATTTCTTAATTATAAAGAAAACGTATTTTAGTTATTATCTTTTAATTCGATCAAGGTTTAGGCTATACCCCTGACTAGGGTCTAAGCCTTGAAATAATAATATTTTATTCGGGTAGAACCCCTACCTTAGCTTAATAATTACCCAGACTTTCGGCAGCACTACCGCACTTGCATGAATATCGAGGTATTCTTGATCTACTTTTCTTGGCACGTAAATCAAGGCAATGTTCAAGGGTCACCGGGTCTTTGGCATGGATTCTGAGGTTTGGCGCACCAAACGATGCTCAACACGCGATAGACCCTTTCTTATGGTCATCGCGTAGAGAGAGTGATTCTAGAGAGAAAAAGGTTTTTGGTGTCTGTTGTGAAGTGTCATGACCCCTTCAATTTATAGCTGAAATTGGGCTCCATCGTGATACGCGATGGACCCTTTCTTATGGTCATCGCGTATCACGATGACTCTTGTTGCTCAGAGAGTGCCACGTGGCCTGACACATCTACCACGTGTCACCCGGATGCGACACGTGTCGCTGAGTCATAACGGATCATCTCGTGTCGCGATGGCCTTGTTCTTGGACTCATCACGTATCGCGATGGGTTCCTGGATACACTTTTTCGTTTTTGGTCCATTGTCTTTTGGTAGCTTGTCACGTCTGGGTCTAACTCCCATTGTCCAAATATACTAAGGCGGCTCTCAAGCGGCTCGCGGTGATGTGAGCGTGCGAAGTGCAAAGTGCGCCACATTGCGCCCATCACCGTCGCCGTCATCCTCGCCCTCGCCCGAGCCCGTGCCCGTGCGTGTCAGGTGCTCCGCACCCGCCGCTAGGACCTCTTGGTGCATGTTAAGCATAAAAAAATATAACTATGAAAACTTTCTTCCTTATAAAGTGCTTCCATTTCTTTACCAATTTCCATATGGGATGGATTCCATTTTCCTTATTTATACACAAGTGGAATGCTTCCATTTTCTAACATCATTCCATGTGGGAAGGAATTTCCTTTTTCCATATCCTTAACATGAGATAACTTTCTTTAGTGAGTATTTTTATTTCCTTATAAAATATTTTTATTTTCTTTATCTAAATTTTCTCATTACATATTTTAGAGAATAATTTTGATCCTTCAACTTTACTAAGTTGTCAAATTTGGACCAAAATTTTGGGGATGTTACAGTTTGCAGGTTTTAATGGATTGGTGCATCCTCTTGCAAAGTGTCCCAATTCATTGCAATTGTAGAAACAAAACTGGTCCCTATCAAACTCGATACTCTTGCTGTTGGAGTCTCTGAAGCTGATTTTCTCGTATTTCTTCATGAAGTTTGTAGCCCTGTGAACTGTCATGGCCATATGGTACCTGATGTCCATCTTCTCAAGGTCCTTTTTGTTGATGTCAAGAATATCGCCTTAATGGAATGACGGAGGTAACAAATTTCCTTGCATCAATTCTTCATGACTAGCCATAAAGGCATGGAAGAGTGCAATGTGACAATCATCAACTATAGCAGACTGACTTGCGCTGTTGGTTTTGTTGTTTCCTGACTTGTGTATACCTTGAGCCTTGAGAGCTTGTTCAACGGCTTTGTTAATAGCATCTTGGAATGAACTTGAGTTAGATGAAGTTGGTTGACTTGCGGAAGTCTTGAAGGCTTTGTTGCTATCATTTTGAGCAGTATACAACTTAACACCGTCAACGGGATCAACGGTTGGATGTGATTGACTGAGGAAGGCAGAGCTAATTCCAGACTCTATAAAAATCCTAGCTTAATTCATAGAGCTAACGTTAAGCTTGTCATCCATTTAAAAAGACTTAATGGTGGAGATCAAGTCTTGTAGAGAAATTGCACTCAGATTGCTTGTTCTATTGATAGTAATGACACTGCTATTCCAAGTGTACGGTAGTGAATTCACCAGCGTGTAGTTAATCTCTGACATGTCATTGTTGATTCCAACACTTTTCATCTTGGTAATCAACTTCTCAAATCTCCTAGTGAGATTTCCAATAGTCTCTCCTTGAACATGGTTGAACATGTTGAATTCTAATTTCAACATTTCTCTTCTACTATTCCTCATCTCCAGAGGCAAACTTCTCAACCAAGGCATCCCAAAGTCCTTTGGTGGTGGTGTGTTCTCTCAACGTTTGAGCTATATCAGCAGATAGACACACACTTAATACACCATAAGCCTTTTCATTTTCAAGAAGTAGTTTCTTATCATCATCCACATAGCCTTCAGAAGGAGTATCAACGGGTCCTTCAGGTGTCAAGGGTGTAGGCTTGTGAGGACCATTCTCAATGGATTTGAGGAGAGCATGGTAGTTCATTCTTATGTAGTTCTTGAACCTCCATTTGAAATCATCAAAGTTGCATTCAAAAGACATCAACTTTGGAGGTTTTGTGGTGGTTCCAGCCTCATTTTCAAACATAAGACAACTTTTCAACATCTCGAGATCGTTTTCCATCTTCATAAACAAGTTTGTAATTAAACAGATTCTGTCCAGAAGCTCCAAGTATAAACGGATCGAATCAAATTAACAAAGAATCGAATCGAACGGTAAATGAATCGACTAGAATTTGAATCGAATAGAAATTTGAATCGAATCGAATTGAAAAATGAATTGAACTGAATAGAAACTTGATTCGATTGGTTTTGGATTTCAGTTTGATCAGTTTCCAAACTCGATTTGATTGGTTTCCAAACTAGATTCGATTGGTATGTTGACTCGATTCAAATGGTTTAGGATACGATTCGATTAATTTCCAGAAAATACAATTTTTCACTTTATGCAAGGATTTTCAGACAACTACACTTTTTGCCAAATTTGGAAACTTGATCAATCTAACAAGAACCCGCCCGATAAACACTTTGTAAATATTCAAATACACACTTCTAAGCTTAACCAACCAATCTTCTTAATCTAATCACTTTCAAGAACACGCCTTTTCATACCCGAAAACTTCTAATAACACTTTAACACCTATTTCAAGCTTGTAAACACACAAGTAAGCCTGAAAACCCACTTCAACGCTTGAAACATATCTTAAACCCACTAACAGGACCAAAATCCATGTTTGTGACCCAAGAACTATAACTAGTAAAGCCTAAAGCTCTGATACCAATTGTACGTCCTAATACGGATCAAACAACAAAGTTCTAATCGATCTCACATACTAGCTAGTGGAAATCTCTAGTAAGCGACTGAGATCTCGAATCTCGTTGGTGTTGTTATTACCCGAAGTGGAAAGAAAGGAGTAGGGAGAGAGTTGATGGGAGGATAAGGTTAGAGTACTTTCAAAAAAGGTTATGTTGCATGTGTATGTTTGCACTATTTATAGTGCAAGACATACCATGCTTGTCTTTCATTTTAATAGGCCTAATGGGCTTTCAATACATGGCCTCGGGCCCAAACATACAATAAATAAACCGAAAAGCTAACAAAGTACATCATAAATAGATCAAACAAATAAAAAAAATATACAAAACAGGGCCCTATGAATCATGATTATGTCCTACATTTTATGATGTGAAAAAGATGATTAAAGGTTTGACTAAAAAAGTTAGTTCTTGGACTTCAACGAATTTTGTGAACTGAGCGCGAGAAATGATTTGTTACCACCTTTGTCCATTGGTTTGACAAGATGATAATAATCATTATATAAAGTGTACATAAAAGCACTATACGAATTACCCGAGGGTTGACTATGAAATAAGAAATCTTTCATAGTTTGACTTTTAAGATTCAAAGAAGTTCTTAAGCACCAATAGAAAGCAAAAACGAGCATTGAGAGTAAATTGAGATGCGATCAAGGATTACCAGCAGAAGAGTATGGTTTGTATAGCCACAAGGTCGTTAACAACAAGGAGGATTAAATTAATTTCAAGCACTAGTCGTTTGGCTAGCTTTTGCAACAATAAAGAAGAAATTTAATGACCTTTTACTCAATTGGTGAAGAATAATGATGTTAATACATTATAATAAGGTCTAGGTACATCAAGAATCTTTATAAAAACAAGTCAAAAGGTGAGAAACTAGAGAGGAGGGAGATCAGCCGCGAGACAAGCACTTGCGGCAGTTGTAGAGCCCGCCGTGCATAGCGACTGGATTAAGAAAACGCCTCGCGAAGCGCGGTGTAGACTGGTCTACTCCTGTTCAATGATCTCTCGTGTGTCATGATAGGAAAAGTAATTTCCCCCGTGACTCGCTGCTTACTTTTGAATCAAGAACTTTGGATTTTTAATAGATTTTATCCTTGGACTTGGATTAGATGCAACAGATGCACACAACTCATAAGGTACGACTTGTGAATGGATAGATATTAACACAACAACATAAAAATAACCACTTTATTAATAAATGAAGATCCGAAAAATATCAAATTTTAAAATGGGTCGAGTTTTCGGGTCTGCAAAATTGACGATTGTCACATCGGTGATATCGGTTATTTTTTTGGGATTGGAGATTGTTAAACAAGGTAAATATATCATTCTTTCACAAAAGAAGTACTTTATGGAGCTTCTACAATGTGATTTCTGTTAACAGCTAAACTAACTCATTCCCTGATGAGCACGTCTGTTCGGTTATCGCTAGATGATAGCTTCTTGTTTTCTAATCCATTCAAATACAGACAGGTAGTTAGAGCTCTATAGCATGTTACATTGTCCTGGCCAAATATCACATTCGTCGTTAATCGCATGTGCCAGTTCATGCATGCTCCTACTAAAAACCATTGGTTAGCAAGTAAATATATTATTAGAAATTTTCTTAGTACTTTGCTTATGGTCTCCTTATTCGGCACGCATCTGGGTCTAATGGATTCATGCATTCGACAATGCCCATTGGAGTAATCTTCAGGCTTACTCTAATTCTTACTGGTCAAGGTGTCCAGTTGATTGACGCTCCACCGGGGGGTTTTGTTGATTATATGCGATCTAACCTAATTTCTTGGGCAGCTCACAAACAATGTACCGTTTCTCGGTCATCTACCGAATCTGAATACAAAGCGATCGCTGATATCTTCGTTGAACTTACATTGCTTGAAGCCTTAGTACGTGAGCTTATTATATCCGTTGAATCCGCTCCTACACTTTGGTGTTACAATCTTGGTGCAATTTATCTCTTGGCCAACCCAGTTTTTCATGCCCGAACGAAACACACTGAAGTTGATTTTCATTTTGTCTGGGAAAAAGTTTCCCGGGGAGAGTTATGTGTACAGTTTATGTCCAGTCTTGATAAGATTCCTGACATATTCACTAAGCCATTGCCGACATATTGATTTTTGTTTTTAAGATCCAAGCTGCAGGTCTATATTAGAGGTGTTAGATCAGTCATTACAATAACTATATTAGAGGGATCTCATTGTAATATATTCTTGTATATAAACACTTGTTAGGGCATAGTTTTTATGCTTAGGATACTCTATCCTTATGTAGCTTATGGATCATTTATCCTTGAGATATGTTCCAGATTGCGAAGGATCAAGGATCCTCGGTATTATTTGTATACTAACGATTGTGTTTAAATGGTGTTGTGATTAATAGGTATAACGGCTATAGGACCTGATCTACCTAATATTTCGCTACAAGACTCCTTCAGCATATGGTCAAAAGGCATGGACTAAGCTAGTGGGAGAGTGGCGGATTAATAGGAGTTTTAGTTGTTATTTTTGTTTATAACGAGATTGTGATCAGCTAGGTCATACACTTGTTATCTCGCACACTTTAGCAGTAATCATAATTCTCTCTAGCAGTACACACACACAAACACACATAGAAATCATTGTATTACTGATCATTATCTCCAACCATTGTAACCCGATTTTTGATTAATAAAGTGGCGATAAACGATTTGTCATCACCCGAGGTTTTTGTGCCGGCGATCCGACCAAGATCAAGGAATTTTCCTCACAACAAATCATTGTGTTCTTATATATTTCGTTTACATATTCACCATTATCATTCAAGCACTAAACCTCACCTTACAAATTTGGTTACATTATCCTTAGTTTATTTTTGACCAAAACAATTTGGCGCCCACCGTGGGGCAATTGGTGCTATAATCTAGATTATTTCCTATAAGTTTTCAACCTTTTCTACCCATATCACTATCAATGGCCTCTCAACAAACCTCTGTTTTAACCATTGTGCCATCTTTGGTTTCTCTCTCATCAAGAGCTTCATTTCCAATGCCTCCTCCACTTGCAGGAGTACCAAGGACTACTGCTGTTGGAAAAAACACACAGACCCCAGTCTTCCAGAGCTCAAAGAACATTGTTGCCACTTCGGTGGTTAACTCTAACAATGATGTTTCTGCTATGTTTTCGTAGGATAAAGCGTATATGGAGCAACAGAACAGGACTAACCAGAAGATCCTACGTGAGATAGAGGATATCAAGAAGACTAAGAGGCCAGCGAAGGATCAGACTCCCCTGATGCCTAGGATGCTAGATTTCACTACTCCAGGATCCTTGGCTCAACTTGCTCAAGGATCATCTATCCTTCAACCATGGTCCATGGGTCAGCAAGCTCAGGGATCCTCAATTTTCCAGCAAGGATCATCTATCCTTCATCCAAAATCATTGGGTCAGCAAGCCCCAGGATCCTCGTTCCTTCAGCAAGGATCATCAATCCTTCATCCAGGATCCATGGGTCAGCAAAATGAAGGATCCCCTTTCCTATAGCAAGGATCATCCATCCATCAGTCAGGATCCTCTGGGTTGTATCATCAAGGATCCTTCAACTTCCAGCCTCAAGGATCCTTCTTTCAGAATCAAGGATCCTCGGGACTTCAACATCAAATGTCCTCAGAGGTCCATGAAGGAGACATCATCCCCATGCAGACATTGCCTCTAGTGGACCAACTACCGTGGCAGATGCCTCTTACCATGGATACACTTCTGGGATGCCGACGTTCAATCAACCAAAAGGTAACACATATAATCACATATCCTTAAACACTAATCTTGGTTCCATGCAGGATGCAGGTATCAATAAGGCTATGGCTAAGGAACTTCAGAAGCTAAAGGATATGATATCCAGCGTGCCAGGAGTGGTTCGACCAATTCCTGAGATACCAGAAGGAAGCCACAAGCTATCCAAATTTGCTCCACCAATATGTGGTGCTGAAATCCCAAAATGGTTTCAAACCCCCAACAGGAATGTGTATGATGGAACAACCGATCTGGAAGAGCATGTAGCTCAATATAGGGAGAGGATGGAGATTAACCCCATCCCTGCAAGACTCAAAGAAGCTTTTCTATGCAAGGGCTTCGGATCCACATTAACAGGATCTGCACTTAAATGGCTGCTAAGTCTTCAACCCTACTTTGTTACTTCTTTTTCACATTTAGTTAACTTTTTCAACAGCCAGTTTTCTTGTAGTAGAAAATTTTAAAAGTTAACTAGTTATTTATATAGATTTATCCAACTTCGTGATGAATCCCTAAGGGATTTTGTTACAAAGTTTGACAGGGAAGCCCTAGAAATCCCTAATATTGATATGGCTACGGCTGTTGAGGCATTCAAGATGGGGTTACATAAGGGCCAACCATTTTGTGACGATCTTGTGATGACCCCATGCAAGACTTTAGATGAAGTCAGAAACAGGTCACTCAGGTTTATAAGGATAGAGGATGATAAGAAGATCTAAGAACGGTTAGGAAATCCAACAAATCAAAAGTTACCTGACAAGAAAAAAGTATCCTCATTGAAGAACAACAAATTAAAGCCTTACTCAAAATTCAACAATCAAAATGTTCGAGAAGTTGAAGAAGGAGACGATGATAATGAGAATTATCCGAGTATTTCCGAGTATTGCTTCTCTATTGATACTCATGGCTAAATTTGTGCCATGAAGGATCTTGGAGAGAAAGCAAGGTGGCCTCGAAAAAATGAGAAGTCAACGTCCTTCAAAGATAAATCCAAGTGGTGTGCATTCCATGAAGATTTTGGCCATTTGACTGATGAGTGCATTGGACTAAGAAGAGAAATCAGTTATCTTCTAAGTAAAGGCCACTTCAAGGAGCACCTAGGAAGAAAAAAGTCAAGGGTCCGGAATCCTGAGGATGTCCACAGAAAGCAGCTCCGCCCCACCTGATGCACAAGTCATCAATTTCATCTCCGATGGCTCGGACATATGTGGAACTTCCTTTTCCTCGGCCAAGAGACATTCTAAAGAAACAAAGTTGGAGAACGGGGAGCGACCTATCATATCTACTACCTTAACAACTGATAAGAGAATCTTCTTCGATGAAGAGGATAAAATGAGCATCCAGGATCCTCATCATGATGGTTTGATTATAACTCTATTTATTGCTAATCATTACGTGCGCAGGATCCTAGTTGATGGAGGAAGTTTGGTCAACATCATTCAATATGATGTGCTCAAGAAGAAGAATATCCCATATTCAGAAATCGTTCCCCGATCATCTGTGCTCGTTGGTTTCAATGGCGAGACTAAGAAGACAATGAGAGACATCAAGCTTCCTATATACATTGAGGGAGTAAATTCTTATCAAAAATTTTGTGTTATTGATAATTTGTCTTGTTGCAATGTTATTCTTGGCATGCCATAGCTACATGGAATGAAGGCTGTAGCGTCTAGTTATCACCAGTGAATCTAACTACCAACTCCTTGGGGGGGGGGAGGGTAGTGAGAATAGACGGCGACCAAGTGGAAGCTAAGAATTATTACTCCTCATCCATGAAGCCAACAGCTAAGAAAATGGTAGCATAACAACTACAGCAACATCCTAGGAACGTGCTAGAGACTCGAGAACAAGACCTGAAAGAAGTATCTTTGGACCCCGAGGATCCAAACGCAAAAGTTTTCCTAGGATCCAGTATCCCTACTAAGATTGAAGAGGAAATAATATACTTCCTCAAGCAGCGAAAATCCACATTTGCCTTCAAGCACTCCGACATGATAGGTATTTCAAAAGAGGTAATTACTCATAAATTGGGTCTTGATAATTCTATTAAATCCATTCACCAGAAGAGAAGGAAATTCGCTCCTGAGAGGAATGCGATCTTACAAGAAGAAGTTGAAAAACTCCTTAAGTCCGGTATGATCAGAGAGGTTAAGTATCCTCAATGGTTGGCTAATGTTGTGGTTGTTTCAAAAAAGAACGGAAAGTGGAGGGTATGTGTCGATTTCACTGATTTAAACAAAGCATGTCCCAAGGATCCTTTCCCATTACCACATGTAGACTTCATGGTGGATGCAACAACAGGACATGAGATGCTTACATTTATGGATGCTTCCTCTGGATTTCAACAAATTCAGATGGAACCATCTGATCAGGAAGACACAACATTCATGACTCCTACTGGAATATATTACTATATTTTCATGCCTTTTGGACTAAGAAATGCAAGTGCGACCTATCAACGCTTAGTCAACATGATGTTTAAAGACCAGCTAGGGAAGACCATGGAAGTCTATATAGATGACATGGTGGTCAAATCCAAGAAGGCTGAAGATCATCTTAAAGACGTGGAAGAAGCCTTCAATATCCTTGATCAGTATAACATGAAACTCAATCCATCTAAATGCCATTTTGGTGTTAAGGCGGGAAAGTTCCTTGGTTATATGGTCACTAAGAGGGGTATAGAGGCTAGCCCGGAACAAATAAAGGCCATCATCAACTTGAGGTTCCCCGTGAATGCACAGGATGTGCAAAGATTGACTGGAAGAATTGCAGCCTTGAATAGGTTCATCTCCTGATCTTCGGAGAAATGTAAGGAACTTTATGATATCCTTAGAAAGAATAAAAAGTTCGAATGGACGGAGAAGCATGAGGCTGCACTCAAAGCCTTGAAGGATTACTTATCCTCAGCGCCAGCATTAATGAAGCCAATAGACGAAGAACCCCTATCTTTGTACCTAGCTGTCTCGGGAAATGCAGTAAGTGTTGCCCTTGTAAAGGATCATCAAGGTGAACAATATATCGTTTATTATGTAAGTAAAAGTCTTCTAGGTGCTGAATCCAGATATTCTCATTTAGAAAAATTAATTCTTGCATTTATTATGGCTTTTACTAAGTTAGTTAAGGCATTACTTTGAAACTCATACTATAGTTGTTAAAACTAACTATCCTATCAAGAATGTTCTTAGAAAACCAGAGATGTCAGGTAGGATGGCCAAATGGGCTGTAATGCAGAGTGCATACGATTTCCAATATGATCCAAGTACAACTATCAAATCTCAAGAATTGACTGACTTTGTGGCTGATTTCAGTAGTGATCTGCAAAAGGAAGCCGACTTGGAACTCTAACAATTAGAGGAAACCAAGATCCTTGGATCTTATTCACAGATGGAGCATCCAATCTTAGAGGAACAGGTCTAGGTGTTCTACTGAAATCGCCACAAGGGGATATAACACCCCAGTATATAGCTTGTGAGTTCCAAACTACAAATTATGAAGCGGAATATGAAGCTTTAATTGTAGGTTTGCAACTAGCTAAGCACATGAGGATCAGGTATCTTCAGGTGTATATAGATTCATTATTAATAGCTAACCACTTTAATGGCTCATATGTTGTTAAATGAGAAAAACTAATTAAATATCTATACATTGTGAAAGAACTGTCAAAGTTCTTCGATTCTTTTAGTATTATACAGGTACCAAGGGAAGAGAATGTTGGGGCAGATGCCTTAGCTAATCTAGCTTCATCTTTGAAGGTTCCGGAAACCATGAAAATTCCAATCATCCATATACTCTCACCAGCAATAGGTGAAAATAAGTTGGGGAGATGACAACTAACAAAGAGATTGTGTTTTGTGATCCATTATCCTTAAATAATCAAGGATCTTGGATCCTCCCGATCAAGAAATTTATTCAGGATGGAGAGATTCCCGCTAAAGAAAATCCTAAAACCTTCAAACTAAAGGTATCATAATATATTTTATTACATGATATTCTGTATAGGAAATCTCTTGCAAGCCGATACTTGAGGTGTATTGAGGAACCTGAAATCCAAGAGGTGCTCAAAGACTTTCACGAGGGTGTTGTGGTAATCACACTGGAGGCAGAACCCTATTCTTTAGGATTCTAAGAACATGATACTTCTGGCCAACCATGAAGAAAGATGCCATGGTGTGACACCCGGTAATTTCCCAACCCCATAAACCATGTAACCAACCTAATTATTAGGAGATTGTGTATGTTATGCGCGCCATTATCAGCGCGGGCATATGTTATATGCGCCATGAGCTGATGCGATGAGCGCCATGTTAGGATCCGCGCGGACATATGTTATATGCGCCATGCGCTGATGCGATGCGCGCCATGTTAGGATCCGCGCGGGCATATGTTATGTGCGCCACGCGCACAGGTTTTGTGTTTTCATAACTTAATTTCATGTCGTGTCTAATGGGTTAGCCGCCCCGCTTGATGCTAAGGCGGGTGCATACCTCTTCAATAATCAAATCATTTGTGCGCGTGCGGAAAGGGAACTAACCTTCCCGCATGGCGGGAGCATTGAGAGCTAGTTTGTCTGAAGCTCCAAGATGGAATTGACTTCAACATAACTGATCACTATGTTGAAATACCAAGACCTCATGGAGAATCTACAAATGAAACTCAAAAGTCCCTGACTACGAGAAGGTTACGCACCCACAACGTTCAAAGAAATGGCCTTCACGTAGAAGGCTATACGCGCAAGGCTACACGCACAAAACACTTAGTCTATTCTTCAGATGAAAGGGGATTACCCCCGCCCAGAAAAAAACCAGTTGCGTGTTTCAGAGATTTTTACCTTTTGACTGCACACTGACAACAGTATCAAGAAAAGTATACTGTAACACGAAATGTCAGCTGTCAGCCGCACCTACTCTCACCAACCACAGTCCTGCATATACTGTCAAACCCATCAGAATCTTTATAACCACTCCCTAGGACCATCACCCCCATACCTAAAATAAATAATAATAAACCCCATACCTTGTCATCATTACACCCAATATGATAAGATTTCAATCCCCTAAATCAAGTGATTGTGTTCCCTTGAATTTGCCTATAAATAAGTATCAATTCTTGAATAAAAAAATATCACACAAACACACTCCAAACTCCTCTCTTAAACCTGTAATTCTGCACTAACCATCTCCCGAGCATCCGTTTCCAGTTCCGTTTCCATCACTAGGTAAGCCGAAACTTTAATCTTAAGATTTCTTTTCTGACCCACCCTTATATTCTTCGATTTCTTGATCTTAATATACATATTTCTTGTTATTTAAACATATTTTAGACTTCCAATTTCGAGGCTAACATCAGGAAACCCGAATCTCGTTTAATCTCTCTCTAAACCATCACTTAACAAGAATCACAGGTGAGTCTCACAGCCCCTATTTTCACTGTTTTTAAACTGTTTTCGGGGCGAGGGACACGTGTTTAAATTATGTTTTATCATGGTATATTTACAAGCAATGCAAACGATTATCTGTTCATGGTGTTTATCTTGGTTTTCAATGTGAGTGCGCAAGATTTAGAAAGTGATCACTTCGTCGATGGAACTCTAAGGGTAGGGACTACTGTGTTTGATCAACCCACTCGTAGGGGTCGCACCTCTTTGCATAGACGGGTGCCTAGTATGGTCATGGGGTAGTACTACTGGTTGTAAAGCCCGCTCGTAGGGGTCGCACCTCTTTGCATGGACGAGCGCCTAGTTTTCCGAGCACAACGTCCACGCGTAACCCGCGGGACGGTAATGTTTTAGCTCGTAGTGGCAGCGCCACTTTGCATGGACGAGCACGGTTTTCAGAAATGTCCGCGCGTAACCCGCGGGACGGTTTTATCAAGCATATGTTTTAATAATGTTATCAGAAATATGTTTCAATATGGTTTTATCAAGGATATGATGCAATACGATTTATCAAGTCACCAAAACTTGTGAACTCACTCAGTTTATACTGATTCAAATGTTTTTACGTGTCTTTCAGGTGATAATTAGTAGCGCAAGGAGTCACACATAGAGCACTTCACGCAGAACATCTATAAAAAAATGGTTTTTGGAAGATTTTAGTTCTATCCCTTCCACACGCGTGGTTGTTCCCGCCGTGTAAGGGGATATGGCGCGGAAATCTTCAACGTTTTTCATACGTGGATGTTTTTATATGTAATTCTAAACCATGTAATGTATTTTGTACTAGACATTTCATGCGCAATGGAAAAATTTATTTGAATGTTTGCAATGACCCGTGCTTGATTATCAATTCCCACTCGCGCGCACCCGGCTGTTTCCGCCGTTTAGGGCCGGGTGTGACAGATTGGTATCAGAGCACTGGTTATAGCGAACTAGGAAAGAAGTTTTAACCTAGACTATAACCGTAGGGGAATCGCATGAAATATTTTGCAAAGAAAATATTTTCAAAAGAAAAACCACACACACACTTAGGAACACGGGTCACACAATGTCTAATGAACACTAAGGATGAGAACATTATGTGCTCAGGGTACATGCGCTAAGTTTGATATATTTTCGTTTTTTTTTAAGAAAAACGAGAATGCCTCCAACCAGAGCCAAGGGAATTACCATGACACCCGAGGAACTCGCAGAAATAATCGCACAGGCGATCGCAACGCATGAGGCCAGCAAGGCCGAATCAAGTCAGGGTCGTCAAGAGACCGAAACCCTAGAACCCGAATCAGGAGCTTTGGACAAAGGATGCCCCTATAAGACATTTATGGCCTGTAAGCCTTGGCCATTCAAGGGCACCAAAGGGGCCATTGGGCTCTACAACTGGATCGACAAAATGGAGACAGTTCTCTCCATTAGCGGGTGTAGTGAAAATCAAAAGGTCCTTTACGCGACCTGCATGTTTCAAGAGGCGGCCTCGTCTTGGTGGAAGCTTCAAGTGAAAACATTGGGACGAGAAGCTGCTCTCCACAAGACCTGGGAGGAGCTGAAGGAAATGATGATGAAAAAGTTCTGCTCTCGCGCCGAAATTCAGAGTCTACAGCAAGAATTTTGGAACCACACCATGGTAGGAACTGATATCGACGCCTACAACAACCGATTCAACGAACTTTGCCAGATGGTGCCGGATATGGCGAACACGGAGGAGAAAAAGATCGAGAGGTATATCTTTGGGTTACCCCATGTTATCAGAGTCCCGCTCAATGCCGCAGCGCCTCCAACCTTTGATGAGGCAATGGCGCGGGCCATCACTCTTACAAAAGATACGGTTCGTGCGGGCATGTTGACCTCGCGCGGGAACGAACAGCGAACCTCTGACCCCAAGAGAAAATGGAACTCTTACCACCGAGGGTCCGACTCCAAGCAACCACCATTCAAGAGACAGGAGAGCGTAAGGGCTTACGCGATACAAGCCCTGGAGCCATCACGAAAAGGGTACAATGGGCCTCGCCCATGGTGCAGCAGATACAAGTATCACCACGAGGGTGAATGCGCAAGCATCGTATGCGCCAAATGTAGCAGACCTGGGCACAAGGCGGTAAACTGCCATAAAGAAGCTGGAGCAAACGACAACTGCTACGCATGCGGGAAGCCAGGACATTTCAGTCGGGATTGCCCGCAAAAGAGAAACCAAGCTCGCGGGAGAGCCTTTGTGATCGGCGCGGGCGAAGCAAAAGAAGAACCGAATGTGGTAACCGGTACGTTTCTACTTAACGACCATTTTGCATCTGTCTTATTTGATACTGGCGCTGACCTAAGTTTCATATCCACTGAGTTTAAAAACTCACTAGGCCTAGCAACCAGTAGGCTATACACGCCTTATACTATAGAACTAGCCAATGGCAGGCAGATACGCTGCGAACGAGAGGACTGAGCAATGTGTATTGGTCATGGGAGGTCACGGATTCAATATTAACTTTTTGCCAATAGACTTGGGAAGCTTTGACATTGTGATAGGCATGGATTGGTTAGTCGAGAACCACGGGGAAGTTATTTGCCATGAGAAGCAGGTTCGGATCCCACTGTTGAGTGGAGAAACCTTGGTAATTCAAGGGGAAAGAAGTGGAGTTGCGACAAAACTCATTTCGTGTCTAAAGGCGCGCAAGTGCCTGAGGAAAGGATGCTACGCCTTCCTGGCACACGTAGTAGAGAAGAAAGGAGATGAACGAAAGATTGAAGACTTACCAGTGGTGCGCGAATTCCCGGAAGTTTTCCCGGAAGATCTGCCCGGATTACCGCCACCGCGACAAGTCGAGTTTCGAATCGACTTGGTTCCAGGAGCTGCACCAGTAGCTCGAGCACCCTATCGACTAGCTCCATCCGAGATGCAAGAGCTATCCAATCAGTTGCAGGAACTATTGGATAAGGGCTTCATACGCCCAAGCTTTTCACCCTGGGGAGCTCCAGTACTTTTTGTAAAGAAGAAGGATGGTTCATTTAGAATGTGTATTGACTACCGGGAACTGAACAAGCTGACAGTCAAGAATCGGTACCCCTTACCGAGAATTGACGACTTATTTGATCAATTGCAGGGATCCAGTTATTACTCGAAGATAGATCTACGGTCAGGTTACCACCAACTTAGTGTCCATGAGGAAGACGTGCCGAAGACAGCCTTCCGAACTAGTTCTTAGTGATGCCTTTCGGGCTAACTAATGCACCGGCTGTATTCATGGATCTGATGAACCGTGTGTGCAAACCATACTTGGATAAGTTTGTGATTGTATTTATAGATGATATTCTGGTTTACTCCCGAACCAGAGCTGAGCATGAACAACATCTGAGATTAATTTTGGAGTTGCTGAAGGAAGAAAAGTTGTATGCAAAGTTTTCTAAATGTGAGTTTTGGCTTAGAGAGGTTCACTTTCTCGGTCACGTTGTAAACGAGAAAGGAATACACGTCGATCCTTCCAAGGTCAAAGCCATCGAGAACTGGGAAGCGCCAAAAACACCAACTGAGGTGAGGCAATTCCTAGGACTAGCTGGCTACTATCGACGTTTCATTGAGAACTTCTCCAAGATAGCTTTACCTCTGACTGCGCTAACTCAGAAAGATAAGAAGTTTGATTGGGGCGAAAACCAGGAAGCAGCGTTTCAAATGTTAAAGCAAAAGTTATGTAGTGCGCCAATTTTGTCGCTACCCGAGGGGACGGACGACATCGTCGTCTACTGCGACGCTTCACATCAAGGACTCGGATGTGTCCTTATGCAGAGAAACAAAGTCATAGCGTATGCCTCTCGTCAACTCAAGGTCAATGAAAGGAACTATACAACGCATGATCTGGAACTTGGAGCAGTTGTTTTCGCGCTAAAGATTTGGCGCCATTATCTCTATGGTACAAAGTGTTTGATTTTTACGGATCACAAGAGCCTTCAACATATATTTGATCAAAAGGATTTAAACATGAGGCAACGAAGATGGGTTGAATTATTGAATGATTATGATTGTGAAATAAAGTATCATCCTGGAAAGGCGAATGTGGTGGCAGACGCTTTAAGTAGGAAAGAGCGAGCAAAGACGCTACGAGTTAAGGCTCTAAGATTGACCATTCGCACAGACCTCACTACCCGCATCCAAGAAGCTCAACAAGAAGCCTTGAAATCAGAGTTTGTCAAGAACGAATCCTTGGGGGTATGATTAAGAATTTGGAACTCAAGGACGATACTCGATATTTTGCTAACCGCATATGGGTCCCTCTCAAAGGAGGATGGCGCGAGCAAGTGTTAAACGAAGCTCACAAAACGCGGTATTCCGTACATCCTGGCGCAGACAAGATGTACCAAGATGTTAAAGCGCTGTATTGGTGGCCCAATCTTAAGGGCGACATCGCGACGTATGTCAGTAAGTGCCTGACGTGTTCAAAGGTGAAGGCTGAATACCAGAAACCATCGGGGTTGCTTCAACAGCCAGAAATTCCCATGTGGAAGTGGGAACAAATCTCCATGGACTTCATTACCAAACTGCCAAGAACACCTGGGGGTTTCAACACGATTTGGGTTATTGTAGACCGGCTAACTAAGTCAGCACACTTCCTACCGATCAAGGAAACCGATAAGATGGAAAAGTTAGCCCGATTGTATATTCGAGAAGTAGTTTCAAAACACGGAGTTCCGGTATCCATCATTTCTGATAAGGATAGTCGTTTCACCTCAAGATTTTGGAGATCGTTACAAGGGACTTTAGGTACTCGTCTTGATATGAGTACGGCTTACCATCCCCAAACGGATGGACAAAGCGAGCGAACCATTCAAACATTAGAGGATATGTTGCGCGCTGTGCGCAATCGATTTCGGGGGTAGCTGGGATACTCATCTCCCATTGGTTGAATTTTCATACAATAACAGTTATCACACAAGCCTCAAGGCTGCGCCATTTGAAGCCTTGTATGGGCGCAAGTGTAGGTCCCCACTATGTTGGGCTGAAGTGGGTGACAAGCAAATGACTGGTCCAGAATTGATCCAAGAAACGACGGACAAAATTTTCCAGATACGGGATCGCCTAAAGGCAGCGCGCGACAGACAGAAAAGTTATGCAGATCTGAGAAGAAAACCGTTGGAATTTCAAGTAGGGGATAGAGTACTTTTGAAAGTCTCTCCATGGAAGGGAGTCCCCCGTTTCGGCAAGCGAGGAAAGTTAAATCCGCGACACATCGGACCATTTGAGATCCTGGAAAGGATCGGTCCAGTTGCTTATAAACTCCATTTACCCGCCGAACTTAGTGGAGTTCATGACACGTTTCATGTATCCAACCTCAAAAAGTGCTTATCTGATGAAACGTTAATTTTACCATTGGACGAGGTTCATATCGACAAACAGCTACACTTCGTGGAAGAGCCTATAGCAGTAACCGATTGGAAAGAACAAAAGTTGCGAAGAAGCCGAATCAAGTTAGTAAAGGTTCAATGGAACTCAAAGCGTGGACCTGAATTCACTTGGGAAAGAGAAGACCAAATGCGCAAAAAGTACCCATACCTCTTCCAAAGGATAGTTCCTACCAGCGACACCTCCTAATTTCGGGACGAAATTCTCCTAACAAGGGGAGAATGTGACACCCGGTAATTTCCCAACCCCATAAACCATGTAACCAACCTAATTATTAGGAGATTGTGTATGTTATGCGTGCCATTATCAGCGCGGGCATATGTTATATGCGCCATGCGCTGATGCGATGCGCGCCATGTTAGGATCCGCGCGGGCATATGTTATATGCGCCATGCGCTGATGCGATGCGCGCCATGTTAGGATCCGCGCGGGCATATGTTATGTGCGCCACGCGCACAGGTTTTGTGTTTTCATAACTTAATTTCATGTCGTGTCTAATGGGTTAGCCGCCCCGCTTGATGCTAAGGCGGGTGCATACCTCTTCAATAATCAAATCATTTGTGCGCGTGCGGAAAGGGAACTAACCTCCCCGCATGGTGGGAGCATTGAGAGCTAGTTTGTCTGAAGCTCCAAGATGGAATTGACTTCAACATAACTGATCACTATGTTGAAATACCAAGACCTCATGGAGAATCTACAAATGAAACTCAAAAGTCCCTGACTACGAGAAGGTTACGCACCCACAACGTTCAAAGAAATGGCCTTCACGCAGAAGGCTATACGCGCAAGGCTACACGCACAAAACACTTAGTCTATTCTTCAGATGAAAGGGGATTACCCCCGCCCAGAAAAAAACCAGTTGCGTGTTTCAGAGATTTTTACCTTTTGACTGCACACTGACAACAGTATCAGGAAAAGTATACTGTAACACGAAATGTCAGCTGTCAGCCGCACCTACTCTCACCAACCACAGTCCTGCATATACTGTCAAACCCATCAGAATCTTTATAACCACTCCCTAGGACCATCACCCCCATCCCTAAAATAAATAATAATAAACCCCATACCTTGTCATCATTACACCCAATATGATAAGATTTCAATCCCCTAAATCAAGTGATTGTGTTCCCTTGAATTTGCCTATAAATAAGTATCAATTCTTGAATAAAAAAATATCACACAAACACACTCCAAACTCCTCTCTTAAACCTGTAATTCTGCACTAACCATCTCCCGAGCATCCGTTTCCAGTTCCGTTTCCATCACTAGGTAAGCCGAAACTTTAATCTTAAGATTTCTTTTCTGACCCACCCTTATATTCTTCGATTTCTTGATCTTAATATACATATTTCTTGTTATTTAAACATATTTTAGACTTCCAATTTCGAGGCTAACATCAGGAAACCCGAATCTCGTTTAATCTCTCTCTAAACCATCACTTAACAAGAATCACAGGTGAGTCTCACAGCCACTATTTTCACTGTTTTTAAACTGTTTTCGGGGCGAGGGACACGTGTTTAAATTATGTTTTATCATGGTATATTTACAAGCAATGCAAACGATTATCTGTTCATGGTGTTTATCTTGGTTTTCAATGTGAGTGCGCAAGATTTAGAAAGTGATCACTTCGTCGATGGAACTCTAAGGGTAGGGACTACTGTGTTTGATCAACCCACTCGTAGGGGTCGCACCTCTTTGCATAGACGGGTGCCTAGTATGGTCATGGGGTAGTACTACTGGTTGTAAAGCCTGCTCGTAGGGGTCGCACCTCTTTGCATGGACGAGCGCCTAGTTTTCCGAGCACAACGTCCACGCGTAACCCGCGGGACGGTAATGTTTTAGCTCGTAGTAGCAGCGCCACTTTGCATGGACGAGCACGGTTTTCAGAAATGTCCGCGCGTAACCCGCGGGACGGTTTTATCAAGCATATGTTTTAATAATGTTATCAGAAATATGTTTCAATATGGTTTTATCAAGGATATGATGCAATACGATTTATCAAGTCACCAAAACTTGTGAACTCACTCAGTTTATACTGATTCAAATGTTTTTACGTGTCTTTCAGGTGATAATTAGTAGCGCAAGGAGTCACACATAGAGCACTTCACGCAGAACATCTATAAAAAAATGGTTTTTGGAAGATTTTAGTTCTATCCCTTCCACACGCGTGGTTGTTCCCGCCGTGTAAGGGGATATGGCGCGGAAATCTTCAACATTTTTCATACGTGGATGTTTTTATATGTAATTCTAAACCATGTAATGTATTTTGTACTAGACATTTCATGCGCAATGGAAAAATTTATTTGAATGTTTGCAATGACCCGTGCTTGATTATCAATTCCCACTCGCGCGCACCCGGCTGTTTCCGCCGCTTAGGGCCGGGTGTGACACATGGAATATTCAAAGAAGTGTGATGCTTATCAAAGACATGGCAACATTTTTCACCAACCAGCGGAACCTATGTATCCTATATCCTCATGATGGCCTTTCATGAAGTGGGGTATGGATATTGTGGGTAAGCTACCTAAAGCGCCATGAGGAAATGTGTTCATGCTTGTCATGACTGATTACTTCTCAAAATGGATAGAAGCAGACGCTTTTGTTCAAGTCCGCGAAAAAGAATTGATATCCTTTGTTAAAAGAAACATTATTACTATATTTGGTATTCCTTCAGAAATTATTTGTGACAATGGTTCCCAGTTTATCGGGAAAAGATGCACTAACTTTTATGACAGTTGGGGCATCAAGATGATTACTTCTACACCAGTTCACCATCAAGCCAATGGTCAAGCAAAATCATGCAACAAGATTATCATCAACAACTTAAAGAAGAAACTAGGATCCAAGAAAGGCAAATGGGCTGAGGAGCTTCCTTATGTCCTTTGGGCTGATAGAACAACACCAAAGAATGCTACAGGTCAAACACCCTTCTCATTGGTGTTTAGATCAGATGTTGTAATCCCTACAGAAATGGTGGTTCCTACTGCTAGAACAAGCACCTGTGATCCTTAGGCCAATGATGAAATTCTTTTTCAAGATCTAGACACTGTTTAAGAGCTCAGAAACCTAGGAAGATCAGAATGGCAGCATATCAATAAAGGGTAGATGGTGCATACAACAAGAATATCAGGATTCGTTCATTCCAAGAAGGAGATATAGTTTTGAGAAAAGCTTTCTAAAATACAAATAATCCTGCAGATGGAAAGCTAGCACCTAAGTGGGAAGGCCCCTACTTGATCGAATCAGAAGCAGGAAAGGGGGCATATCAATTACTTACCATGGAAGGCAACATACTCCCAAGGGAATGGAATGCCATTCATTTTAAAAAATATTTTTTCTAGCCATGATCATGGATCCTTAAAGGATTAAGGATCCTTAAATTGGTAAAATTTTATTCTATAATTTATTTATTTTTCGAATTACATTACTAACTTAAGGATAATATATCCTTAACATTTATTTTTTTTCAAGTTTTAAGTAACAATGCAGATTTCAATAAGAGGTTGTCCACCTCTCCCTCACGACTTAAGGTACATTGCTATTTCGTTGGCTTAGCCCACAATTAAGGTCTGACCCCCGGTGGTCATATCCTCCAAGGTTCAAAGGTTTTCACCTTTCTTACGAATTAGAGTTTCTACATTCTCGCCTGTAATGCTCATTATCCAACGTATAGTCCGGGGTGGCGGGACCAGTACATGATTAGTGGCTGACAATTTCGTTGCTTTCGGCTACATGGAGGAACCTACGATTTATGGTAGACGCATCATACCCCCGGTTCATAACATTTTCATGTTATTTTAAGACTAAGGTTTCTAACATTTTCATGTTACCTAAGCTTTTGGCGTTTTCACATCACTTACATTTGGGCTAAATCCCGGTTTGGGCGAGTCCCCAGTTTAACACAAGTTTATTTAGGCTTGTCCCCAGTTTATTTGGGCTTGTCGCCAGTTTATTTGGGCTTGTTCCTAGTTTGTTGGGTTTGATCCCAGTTAATATGACAAGTTATTTGTATCAGGTATCATAAAGTCAAACTACAAGGTTTATGAAGATATCAACACTTGTGGTAATTTAGGTCTAATAAGACCTTATGGTATGGTTTCAACTTATCAATTTATACTTAATAGGTTTTGTTTTATATCTTTATAGATAGAAGGATCCTATATTCTTAATATATGTTAGTACACGGTTTTGCGTCTCGAGTCTTTGTAATTATCGTTTTGTATTTATTGTTTTATTTAATGTAAAAGATATTATTAAATTAAGCTAGTTCGTTAAGGATGTTTAACGAACTAGACCTTAAGTTAAGTTCTTCCTGGTTCGTTAAGGATGTTTAACGAATCAGGGGGTATTTCGTTAAGATATTTTATTTAATGTATTGTAAGGAAGCAGGAGGCTAGTTCGTTACAGAATGTGTAACGAACTAGACCTGTCTTCTATATATAGTGGATTCGTCCACTGTTTAATTTAAGTTTTGAGTTAAGATTATCGAATTGCTGTTCAGATTTCCTCTCAAGCTTCATCTTAATTATTCAATCTATAATACACATATATATAATTAATACTAATATATATACAAAACATAATCGTTTAAGAGCAACAATGAACTAGATCTGTAATCGTTGTTAGATGTTAGATCTGAGATCGGATCGAGGGTTTTACAAGTGGTATCAGAGCTTTCGGTGTTCGGTAGCTCTTGATTTGACTGATAATTCATTAATAAAGGACGGTTAATTGTTCATTTGGTATTATTTTGTGTTTAATTTAATTTTAATTGAATTTAGTGTGAATTTGATTGGAGTATGGATTGATTGGTTTGGATCTGTGGTTGATAAGGCATTGGGAAGGATTTGTGATTTGGAATTGAAAATTGGATTGGTTTTGAAGTGTTTTGGATTGGATCTGGATTTGGCCGAAAACAGAGTTTGGTTTTGACTAAATTGATTACGAGTTAAGTTGATTTAGGTTACGGGATGTTAAGATTTGGATTCGTGATAATGTTTCGAGTAATTTGACATATTATTTGTGCGATTTGGTAAAGTATTGGAAAAGTATTACAAATTTGGGTTTTGGTTTGGTGTTCTTATTTTTTCTAGAAATCTGGATATTTAAGATGTAGATTTGAAGATCTTCATCTGTATTTGAAGATTCGTTAAATCCTTGCCAGTTCGTTAAGCATTGCTCAACAATTCGTTACTTAATTCGTTATACTTTCTAATTCGTGTCATTCAATTCGCGTGACACGTGTCTACTTTGTTAACTTTAATGAGGTTAGTACTTCTGTTCATATCTCAGTTAATGTGTCTGCTAATGTATCTTGTCTTGAATGTGAGAAAAACAAACCTAAGTTAGAGTCTTTGAAAAATCACAATGATATTTTAGTGAGAGAAATCGCTTCACTAAAAGATACTTATCGACAATCTTTAGAATCTCATATGAGATCTAGAGAAAATATTGAAGCATTGTCGACAAGTAATCATGATCTCAAAGCTGAGTTATCTATCAAAATGACCGTCAACGATCAAAAGTTTCAAGAAATTTTGAAACATCGTTCGAAGATAACCGAGCTTGAGAATGAGGTTCTTGAGTTGAAGAACAAGTTGGGCAAGTTTAGAAACTCTTCCTTTTTTCTAAATGAAATAATCGAAGTATCTGGTAAAAAAAGATTCGAAAAAGGGCATAGGTTTTGTTGAAATACCATCACCTTTTCAAAACGATTATAGAGCAAATCCTTTTGCAAGGAAAGAAGAAGAAGTGCTTGTGAAGGAACCTGTTGTTTCTGATAATTCTATACAAGTAAAATCTGAAAATGTCAAACCCAACCACCAACTCAAAAACACCATGTCGAAAGCAATAAAGTATTTGTAGAAAATGTTGAGAAGGTGATCATTTAGGATGTGTTCGAACGTGAGATTATACACAAAAATTAGAACATTCCAAGTTCTAATCACATTTTATGTGAACCTCATGAATTTGAGGAGGCTGTGTATGGTTCACACACAACTCAAGTTAAAAAGGAAGAACAAGTTAAGATTAAACCAGTGAAGGCAAAGAAATCAGAAAAACCCAAAGTTTCTTATGAGGATTTTATGCGTTTTATCAATCCTACTGTTTCTATGCCATCAATTGGTCGTGTGTTTAAGTTGAAAGGAATAGACACGATGTTCACTGAGAAAGACATTCCGATTAGCATTATCAAACAAGAACTGATCGGAAGTGTCTTTCACAATGAATCATACAAGATACAATATCTTGAACGTCGATATGCTAATGCCAAAACATCAAACACATCAGACCCATTGATTAAGGATAAGCAATTGTTAAAAACTGCTAAAAAGATTCATTTTGTGAAATCAACTGGAACTGACACATTTCAAAGTTTTTCAAAGTGTTCTAATCTTGACTTCTATATGAAAAAGAAGTTTGTGTCGTCTGATGAGTTGGCCAAGAGTTTTACTAAGAATGTGAGTTATCAACCTTCTGTGGCATCTGTCTTTGCCAAATCTCAACATGATCGTGTGGACATGCGAAGTTGCTTTATGTGTGGACAACAAGGTCATGTGGTGAGAACTGTGGACAGAAGAAATTTTAGAATTTTCATCGATTTTTCAAGGACCAATCGAAACCGGTTCCTGTGATAAAGGAGATTCTGAAACGACCTTTGCCGTGTGATGATGATACTCACATCATGTTTTCAAACGTGAACCCACGTAAGGTTATTCATGTGAACGAAACATATGGTCAAGTAAAACCAAAGTTTGTTCCAACTAAGCCAATCTGTAAGAATGTGAACTCAAACGTTGTTCATGCTGCTTATCTAAGACGAAAGTCTAAAAAACCTGTAACTTATTCTCAAGTTGCTGAACAACAGTTGAATTCTGTTAATGTTAATGTTGCAACAGAAACTCAAAAGGTGCCCAAGACCGAGGCCTGGGCTGCCTTTTTGAACTAATCATTTTCATTTGTGTGTAGGGTACATCCAATACCGTGTCTGGTGAAAACTTGATAATGGACAACAGATGTTCTCGTCATATTACTGGAAATCTCAACCTTTTAACAAATGTGAGAAATATTCAAGGGGGTTATGTGGCTTTTGCTGGGAATTATGGAGGTATGATAACACAAGAAGGTGAAGTCTCAAATGGTCACATTACGTTTGAAAAGGTCAATTACTGTGACAAAGTGGACCATAATTTATTGAGTGTGTCGTAAATTTGTGACAAGAAGTACACAACTATATTTACTGATAAAGAATGTCTGATTTTGAAACCGGGATACGTCATTCCCGAGGACATGGTTGTCATGCGATCACCTCGATCAAATGATATTTATGTCTTGAATATGTTTCTAAAATTATCAACATCTATCGAAACATGTTTTGTTTCAAAAGCAACCGAGAAGGACTCTATTCTATGGCATCGTAGAATGGGTCACATTCATTTTCGAAAGATGAATTATTTAATGGCGAATGACTTGGTTGAGGGTGTTTCTTTGAAGAATTTTAAATTATCTGATCACTGTGTTGCTTGTAAGAAAGGCAAAAAAAAGAAAAGGTCACATTCGTCTAAGTTATTGAATTCCATTGATACTCCTCTTGAACGACTTCATATGGATCTTTTTGGTCCTGTGAATCGTGCTAGTATCTCTGGATATTGGTATTGTCTTGTGGGTTACCGATGATTATTCAAGATACTCATGGGTTTTATTTATGAGCTCAAAAGATCAAACACCTGTTCTGGTAAAAAACCTAATCACTAAGATCGAATCACTATACAAGCAAAAAGTGAGAATAATTCGAAGTGATAATGGTACTGAATTTAAGAACACTGTATTGGATTTCTTTTGCATTCAAAAAGGAATTCACCGAGAATATAGTGCTACCACAACCAAACGGTGTTGCCGAAAGGAAAAACAAAACTTTGATTGAAGCTGCTAGAACTATGCTTGCCGATTTGAAGCTTCTGGTCTACTTTTGGAACGAGGCGATGAATATTGCGTGTTATACGCTTAATCGAGTTCTAACTGTTAAGATACTCAAGAAGACAAGTTATGAGATTTTAAACAACCGAAATCCTAACTTAAAATACTTGGAACCATTTGGGTGTCCTTGTATAATGTTGAAGAAGGATGTGGGTAAGTTTGAAGAAAAAGCCATTGAGGGTTATTTCTTGGGATATGCTTCCCCAAAGAAAAGATTATTTAATCTTACTTCTGGTTTTGTGGAGGAATGATATCATGTCGACTATCAAAAGTATACCACACATCCTCAAGGGAAAGGTCCCGACTGGATGTTTGATTATGATGGTTTATTTAACTCGTTTACTCCATCTACTGAACAACCAGATGAGGATCTGGTTCATGCTTACTTTGAAGATCAATTGGTAATTCCGAGGTTTTCAAGTTCTAATGATGTTGAAGCTCCAACTGGTGCTCCAACTGAAGATGCATGTGATGTTTCTCCTGCTTCCTTTGATAATGATTCTACTTCTTCTGATGATAATCGAGTTGTTGATCAAGTTATTGAACTTGATAGTGATGATTCATCTCATGAACTTGGAGAACATTACACTAATTTATTTGACAATGTTGTTAGTTCTGAGAATCCCACTCTCCGGATTCATAATTATTATCCACAGGAAAACATCATTGGAGAACTTGATGTGGGTGTTCAAACACGTCATTAAGTTGCTTCGTCGAATGAAAATAATGTATTGTGTGCTTATGCGGATTTACATTCATCTGGAATTGTAAATCTTGCCAAATTCACTTGCTTTCTATCCCAAGTTGAGCCGACGACCACTCGTGAGGCACTCGAAGATCCTTCTTGGGTAGAAGCTATGCAAGAAGAATTGCAGCAGTTTGCACGTTTGGGTGTTTGGGAGCTTATTGATAAACCTACTCGAGTCAAGAAGGCTATTCCGACTAAGTGGGTATTTATATGCAAAAAGGACGATCGTGGTGTGATCGTGAGAAAAAAGGAACGACTAGTGGTGCAAGGTTTCCATCAGCAAGAGGGTATTGACTACACTGAGGTGTATGCTCCGGTTGCAAGATTGGAGTCTATACGAATCTTTCTAGCGTATGCAGCTTACAAGAACATAAAAGTCTATCAAATAGATGTTAAAAGTGTTTTTCTCAATGGTAACTTACACGAGTAAGTGTTTGTTTTACAGCCTTAAGGCTTTGAAGATCCTGATTATTCGGACCGAGTTTACCGCTTAAACAAGGCATTGTATGGTCTACATCAAGCCCCGAGAGCTTGGTATGGCACACTCGCCGACCATCTGACTAATAACGGCTTCAAGCGAGGGACTGTCGACTGCACTTTATTTTATAAAAATATTGGTGATGATCTTCTCCTCGTTCAGATTTATGTAGACGATATTATCTTTGGGTCTACAGACGACAAGTTATGTAAGGATTTTGAGAAGTCAATGCAAACAAAGTTCGAGATGAGCTCGATGGGAGTGATGAACTTCTTTCTAGGGTTGCAAGTTCACTAGTCTGCAAAAGGAATCTTTATTCACCAGACCAAGTATGTGAACGATGTCTTGAGCCAATTCAAGATATCTGCCGGAAAAATCCCTTCAACTCCTCTCCCCGTGGGTCATAATTTATCACCGGATGAATTGGAGGTTACCGTTCGTCCTACCCTCTATCGTGCTATGATCAGATCTTTAATGTATCTAATGGCTTCTCGCCCTGACATTATGTTTGCTGTTTGGCTTTGTGCTAGGTACCAAGCTAGTCTCCGAGTGACTCACCTAGCAGCGGTCAAGCGTATTCTTCAGTAGCTGAGGGGAAATCCAGACATCGGGTTATGGTACCCCAAGGACGATAACTTTGAACTTACCGCCTTTTCAGACTCAGACTACGGAGGTTGCAAGATTAACTTCAAATCAACTACGGCAGGGTGTCCATTCTTAGGAAACCGGCTTGTTTCCTAGCAGTGTAAGAAGCAGACGACGGTCTCTACTTCAACCGCTGAGGCAGAATGTGTTGCAGCCTCGAGTTGTTGTTCCCAGGTTTTGTGGATTCAACAACATCCGCGCGAATACGGTTTGAATTTCTTACTACTCCTATTTTGATTGATAACTCTACTGCCATTAGCATCACCAAAAATCCCATACAACATTCAAAACAAAACATATCAAAATTCGATATCATTTCATACGGGATTATTTTGAAAAGAAATTAATCGACCTTGAGAAAGTACATACCGATTTTCAAAAAGCTGATCTATTTACCAAAGCCTTTAACAAACTCGGTTTCAATTTTTGCTTGGTTTAAATGGATTGAAGACCCTTGCTGATATCCTGAAACAAGGATAACTATCTTTGTTTTCAGTTTATTTTTCTTTTAAATTTTATTTTGGTTTTGGTTTTTAGGGGGTGAAAAATAGAAAATACAAAAATATTGTGCTTTTTGTTTGTATAGACAAAAATCCAAAAACATTGAAAAATTTAAAACCCAAAAATATTGAAAAATTTAAAACCCAAAAACATTGAAAAATTTGAAAAACCAAAAATATTGTGTTTTCAGTTTAAAATCCGAAAATCCAAAAAGATTGTGAAGTTTCTTTGTTCGTAAGAAAATTGAAAAAGACAAAAAGATTGTGTTTATGTATGTAAAGAGAAAAACCAAAAAGATTTTTGCATGCGTTCGCTGAAAAGTATGTCAATTACTCATATTTGAAGGACATGTACTTGTACATGTTTGGTCCTGATATTTACTCGTAAATGTTCGGGATAACCATTTACCTGACAATGGAAAGTAGTTGGGGCGTTCGTTATGCGTTTTTTACTTTATTTTCTCGCTGAAAATTATGTCGGTTATTTAAGTTTGTGAATCATGCTTGCATGTCTTGGTCCTATTATTCACTTGTTGATTTGATATGTTAGCCATTAATTTATAGACGTAATGTTACTGGGGCGATTAAATTCATTTTGTTTTATGCTCCTCAAAAATTTTGAGTTTTTGAAGCAAAAAAGAGAAAATAATAGTACATTGACTGTTTTGACCCCATATCCAGCAAGAAATAAGCTTAAAAGACTGAGTTTTTAATTGCATTGGAGCATTGGTAGGTATTAAACAAACTATTAGAGTAAAGTATGTGATATAAACATAAAGAAAATGCCAAATTGAAAGAGGTGTTAGTCTCTAGCAAAAATCTCGGTGAGGATGACAGAAATGTAATAATCTGTCATACTCAAGCCTTATATTTGTTTGATCACCCAAAAATAAAATAAAGCAAATAACAAGCGTTGAGGTTCTGGACACTGTGAGTCTTTATGCGGCTTAATCATTTGAGTATTCATATGCATGGATATTTCACTCGCTTTTAGAGCAAACCCAAAGTCATTAAACTTGATCACTGTTGTACCTCGGACAATCTAAATTACTGACTTGATCAAAATCCGCTGTTAGTCATACATTTGTTCACCCCTTCCGTGCGTCTCAAAACCATTAAGACACGGACCCCAGGGGATACAGTGTATGTAAGTCGACAGATGGGCTTGTGCATATTCACTAATAGTAAGGAAACTCAATGCATTGCTCATAAATTTCTATAAAATTCAAATTTTGATCAATAATATAATGGTTTAAGTCAAGTTGGGGGTGATATGGCAAAAATCAAATTAAGCTTGAACCGAGATTAGAGGCTGATAGTTTCTGATATTCTGTGCTCAAATTAAACCATTAATCATATCACAAAAACACTTGAAAGTTTGTTATAAGATTTAGGTGGACAACAATACCAAATACCGACTTAACGCCAGTCACAATATCGCTGAAATATAAAACTGTGATGGAATGGAGATCTAGTCAATATGATTCTCGGCTCAAACTCATCAAAAATCCAAAAATATGTATTGCTTTTTGAAAACTCATACAAAATCAAAATATATATATATATATATATATATATATATATATATATATATATATATATATATATATATATATTTTCCTGGTTTACATTTTTAAGTTTCAGATATTTCTCTGGTACATATTTTTCAATGACAAAAATTCAAAATACCAAAAAAAATTTCTTTTTCTTTTACACATTATTTTTTTTAAGTGTTACAAAACGTAAAACATGTTAAGGTATTCGATCATCGAGATATGGGTTCTCGTTGATTTTCTTAAGTTAAATGGTATGAGTATTTAATTAATATTTAATTTAATTGATTTAATTAATTAATTTATTTAATTTAAAATTAAATAAAGGTAATTCGTTATTTATGTATAACGAATTAGGTCATTCCTAACGAATTGCATTCTAATTCGTTAACCTAATTCGCTTCCGCCACTCTGAAACGAATGACTTCTAATTCGTTAAACATATTTACACGAATTCTTTAATTGTAAGTTTTAAAGTTAACAAATTGATTCTAATTCGTTAAACAACGTGTTAATTTAAGTTAACGAATCACCTGATTCGTTATTTCAAATTCAAACAAATCAGATGATTCGTTACATTGAAAAACGTGTTGTGTCAGACTATATAGGGAGAAGTGAAGGCGGTTCGTCTCACTATTCTCCTTTCATCTTTCTCATACATACTGCTACTTTGGCCAAAATTTCCAGAAACTTTGATCATCGTTTTTCAGTGTTTTGATTATATATTCGTAATCCTAATGTATAAACGATCATACCGTGATGATTTTCGTCAAATCTGATGATGGTTTGATGACTTAATTTGTTGTTTAAACTATCGGGTTTTTAGCGCTTTTGATAAACCTTAATTTAACCACTATATACTATGTTTTGGGAAAACAAATGAGTACCATTATAATCGTAATATGATTCTGAGATCCTTTGTGATCATTGATTTGGTTTTATGTTGTTGATTGTAGGTGTATTGATCTCCGATTACTAATTTGACTTTTTAGTGTTCTTGGTGATTTTGACCTTGACCAAATTAGTCAAACATTAAGCTTCATTGGCCATTCGTTAACTGTTTAACGAATTGGAACTCATTCGTGTCCAAATCGTTATACATATCACACGAATTAGGATATCGTACATTATAACGAATCAGATTCTCCTTGGTTATTTATAACGAATTAGACCATAATTCGTTAACGTTTATTATTAATTCGTTAAGCTTAATTCGTTAACTATTTACCTGATAGCGAAGTAGCTGATTCGCTTTAATGAAATACCTTTTCGTTATAACGAATTAGACTATTTAACGAATGACATATTAATTATTTTAAAAATTAAAAGTTTTATAAATTGGTTTAATTTTAAAAACTTTTAATTATATATTATTTTAAAGTATTATTATTCACTATCACTGATTATCGGGTTTGTTTATACAGTTCAATGGCTGATAAAAAGGATCAAGATCCTCCCGTTGATGCACCTCAACAACAACAACAAACACCAGATATTCCCATGCTTCCATATGACAAACGACACAATGTTTGTGCTTTTGTAGATGCTAACTCTGCTGACAAGAACATTTTTGGTGGGATGTTGGAGTTCCTATGCCGCTCACGTATTCATTATGCTATACTGCTAATCCAGATGTGAGGTTCAGAATCGTTCGCAAATTCTGGAATACTGCTCGATAAGTGGAAACAGAGAACCACATTGCTGCTGAGGTGAATACGAGACTGGTTGTAGTATCCATTGAGACTGTTCGTAGGTTGCTAAGGTTCGATGACATGATTGATGATCCGAGTGAGTACCACAAGGAGCTGATTAACGGGTTGTTTGGATGGGTATTTTATTCTGGTAATCTTGATGAGTCCATGTATAACAAGGCATACTTGTGTCCCATATACAAGTATTTACTACACGTTCTTATATACTACCTTGGTGGACGGAAGGGAGGGTTTGATAAATGCCGTATAATGCTACAATCAGCATTCGTTGCTTTAGTGTGGAATAAACCTTTCAACTTCTCTAAAATGATCTTCGATCATCTAAAGGAAAATTGTACTATGGTGAAGCGACGTGTAAAGTTCTTGATGTATCCTCGCTTCATTCAGTTATTCGTTCAAGATGCTATACGTGATTTGGTGCTCGATCCAACACTTCTTGATGATAAGCTAAAGTTGGACAACATGCCAGTTTATACTATACGTAGGATGAAATCGTATCGTCAGACACCTCATCCACGTACCAAAAGATTGATTGGTCATCTGGTGAACCCAGATTATGTATGTCCTCCCAATGATCGCTGGATCCACGATGATTCGGATTCTAAGCGTGAGGAAGGAGAAGGTGGGAATGAGGGTGATGATAATGATGATGATGGTGGTAATGGTGGTGATGGTGACGCTCAAGCTCAACAACAAGCTGCGGTTAAAGCTGCTTTAGCTGCTACTATAGCTGCTCAACGCAAAAGGAAAGGGAAAGAGCTGGTTGGTGAAGGATCGTCTAAGCGACGAGTGTCGGCTGGTGCTGGCATCTCATTTGGAGTTCAACCTCTAAGGTCGTCCGTCTCTCCAAGAACGATGGTGCCGCTTACTACTAGCACCCCGGAATTAACTTTGACGACCACGCTTACATCGGATCCGAGGCTTGGTATGATTCCTCAAACTATTTTATCTCCTTTACCAAGGCCGACATCTGCTACTTCGGTGGTTTCTCCTACACCGATGATGATGCCCCCACCACCAATGGATCTTTCATATCTGAGGCTTAACCGACCTCAAGGACCTGTTCACCCAATCCCTTCTTCGTTTCTTTCTATGTCTCGTGACCAACAAATGAACATGGTCTCGAGTCTACTTCATTTGTATGAAAATCAAATGTCTGATGACCGAATGACTCAAGAATTCATGTTGGAGAACCAAAAGAAGCTGGTAAGTTATGTATCCTTCTGTCAAAAGGAAACAAAAGCCCCCAGTGTGATTGTTGAGTCTCAGGGGTGAAAATAAAACAACAAGAGGATCTTATCTTGCAGCTTACTTGCAAGGACGATGAACTAAAGAAACTTAAAAACGATGAACAAGATCCAGATGCTTCAGGTACTAGAGGAAGTGAGCCTAAACAAACTCACAGCTCGTCTTTAGGTGCTGGTACAAGTGCAGCTGGTGATTCGGGAAAACAGATCATCGCTTATCATGATACTACAGCTGCTACACCCATTGAGATGATCAAGGCTAATACCGTTATCTTTGTTGATGGCAAGGGGGTGGTTAGAAGTATTGTTAATGCGGATGAGATTGAGTTTGGACAGTTTGTTGGGAGGTCTCTAACACGAGAGCAGATTTCTATTCTGCTTGGTCTAAACGATGATAGTTAACTGTGTTAGAGGCTCAGGATGACGTGGAGGTTATGAATGATGAAGAGATCTTAAATGATCCTACTATTGAGATGAATACAGAGTTTATTTATGAGAACGAGGAGGTGGAGATAGAGGACATGACTGCTGAGGAATACCCTGATGTATTTCAACACACTAATGTTGATCAGGGTGCTCCTATATTTACTGAGGAAACCGTCAAAGCAGCAGAAGATCATCTGGAGAAGATCTCAAAGGGCAAAAATGTTGTTGATACAAGATTCGATTCAAAGCCTGATCCGTCTGTTGCTGACATTCAGAAATGGTTTGCTTATCGGGACAAGAAGGCTCGTAAGATTATTGATGCATTCCGATATGTGGATCAAGGGATGAAAGTTGAAACTGTCGCTCGTGCTCAAGCTAATCAGATGACATCCTTCAAAGCTGTATCTAAAGTTCGAGGTTCCAACTCGCCAGCGTATCGATGAGATCGATCCAAGGACAGGTTGCAGGAAGTTGGTACTTAAGGTAAAGCCACCAAGAACAATGAAGCGTGTACCGGTGAAGACGCTGAACCAACACATGTATTTATCTTTCAACCGCTGGTATTACGACAGCCGAACTGGCGAGGTTGTTATTGTGTTGGGTAAAGGCTTAAAGATCGAGCTGATAAAGATCATTGATCCGATGTGGCTCGTGAATTTTACAGAGACCGACAATGACGTGCTTTTCAAGAATAAAATATTGATAGAGTGTCGTGAAGACTATGACCGATCAATGCAGTTTCAACATGTTGTTCGTGTGTGTCATGAACATTTTATTCATAGCTGCAGAGACAAGACGCTTCAATTAATTTAAAGACAAAGAGCTTAAGACGAGGGGGTGTCTGTTAGTACACGGTTTTGCGTCTCAAGTCTCTGTAATTATCGTTTTGTATTTATTGTTTTATTTAATGTAGATATTATTATATTAAGCTAGTTCGTTAAGGGAACTGTCTAGTTCGTTAAGGATGTTTAACGAACTAGACCTTAAGTTAAGTTCCTCCTGATTCGTTAATGATGTTTAATGTATCAGGGGGTGTTTCGTTAAGATAGTTTATTTAATGTATTGTAACGAAGCAGGAGGCTAGTTCGTTACAGAATGTGTAACAAACTAGACCTGTCTTCTATATATAGTGGGTTTGTCCACTGTTTAATTTAAGTTTTGAGTTAAGATTATCGAATTGTTGTCCAGATTTCCTCTCAAGCTTCATCTTAATTATTCAATATATAATACACATATATACAATTAATACTAATATATATACAACACATAATTGTTTAAGAGCAACAATGAACTAGATTCGTAATCATTATTAGATCTTAGATCTGAGATCGTATCGAGGGTTTTACAATTTATTTTCATAAGGATAATGTATCCTTGAAACTTTATTTTAAGACTTTTAATAAAACTAAAACTATAACATATATGTTTTCAGAATAATAAACAACACGCATATAGACAAAAGTTTTAAATTATTATTAATAATAAGTCACCTTGACTTACCATAATCCTTAACTCGGATTTCGCCATTCAAAAGATGGACCGTCCACCCAGGTTAAGCAGGTGTTAATAGTTGTTCAAAAGTGCTGGAAAATAAAAACAAGGGCATCAAAGGTTTCATCCCCACAAACAGAGGATCACTACATCTTTGCTACCCCTAAGAAATGTCTTAAGGATCATAGATCCTTTAATCCTAATTACTATTGTTTGTTACAGACCATGATCAAATATCCTTAAAAACATAAACAAGCAAATAAAAAACGGGCCCTGGCCTTGTCTCTTTCATCCTTCATTGCCTGCCTTTGTTGCCTCCTCTTCAGCAGTCGCATCCTTCCCTGTGTCCATCACTTCAACCTTCTGAGCTCCAGCAGCAGTCTCAGTGCTTTCACTTGATTCATCATCGCCGTCACCCAAGTCTACCAAGGACTGCTTCCACTGCGCTATGTCCCACGAAGTATTATTGGCCTCATTCATGATTTTGATCCTGGATTGGAGTATCGACTTCGATGCCCAGATCTTTGCCTCGTTAGTAGTGCAAGTAATCTCCTCTTACAGTTGGGCTTTGATCGAGTATGCATGATCCTCTGCTTACTTCTTCTCCTTGGTCATCTTAGCAAGCGCCTTATCCTTCGCAGTGGCCATGGACCTCATCCTAGATAGGGTCTCCTCGTACTCCTCAACTATGTTCTCATGAAAGCTTCTGGCAGAAGTGACGGTCTATACAAGAAAAAAGGACAAAATTAGAAGGATATTTGATTCATAGATAAAGGCTGTTAGGATCGAGGATCCTTACCGCAGTGAGCATCACGAGAAGTTGCTTCTCAGCATCAAAAGGGTTCTCTGGCTCTGAGGTTTTCTTTCTTTTGGAAGCCCCAGATTTGGCTCTGGTCGTGACAGAGCGTGGCTCATGCATCGGGGTGGAATTCGGAGTCTCCTTCTTCACAAACATGCAATCAATATCTTCAAGGGAGAACTTGGACGCAGACTTGTCGGACTT
The DNA here is from genome assembly GCF_021521415.1 of Bidens hawaiensis. Taxonomy (NCBI): domain Eukaryota; kingdom Viridiplantae; phylum Streptophyta; class Magnoliopsida; order Asterales; family Asteraceae; genus Bidens; species Bidens hawaiensis. The sequence continues at coordinate 62,321 of NW_027498512.1, forward strand.
CTTGGTACCTACAAACAATGATTCACAGATAAGTTCTCAATTATTTTCAATTAATATTAAAATTAGTTATAAAAATACTTACTTGACATGTTGCTGATTGACCCTGAGTTTGATTCTTGAAAAGCTTCTATGAACTTGGCTTGAAAGGTCATAATTTCAGGATCCAGTGCAAGGAATTTCTTGGCCTTCTCTTTGACTCCAGGAAGTTCAGCTAACAGGGCAAAGTTATCAACTGTACAAGAAAAACAAAGCATTAGTGGTAGAATCAAGTTTCCTACTGGTGTTACCTAAGGATCCTGGATCCTACCTTGCAATATCCATCTTTTTGGTAAATCGGATCCACCCGGGATTGAGTCCCTTTTTACGAAGAAAAAATGGTTTCTCTAGAAGGAACCATTCTGAGTAACCTTTGAAATGGGGACCGGTTGATAGTGTTTTGATTTAAAGACGAAGCGGTTAGAACCATGAGTAGCTAAAGTGTACAGGAAACTCGACACCTTCTTCATCGATTATCCTTTCAACAATACGAAGTACCCTCCACAACATGGGCATAGCTTGGATGTAGCCGATTCCGGTCAAAGTGAAGAAGCTTTGGGTAAAGTTAGGAAAGGGATATCGGAAGCTTATTAGGAACGGTTGGGCTGGAAAGCAAACCCAGGTCTTAGACACGCAGTCGCTGCGAACGGTAGAATCGAAGGGTCGGAAAATGGTATTGGCCGGAAAAAGTGGTCTGAGGTCATTGATTTCTAGATCGGTAAATTTACAGATCTCAGAGGACAGGTTAGCAAGTAAACCTTGTGGACGGAGTTCATTGGGGTCCGATTGGCCGGAAGAAGAAGAAGAAGAAGAAGAAGAAGAAGAAGAAGAAGAAGAAGAAGAAGAAGAAGAAGAAGAAGAAGAAGAGACAAAAACATTCGACATTATTACGAAAATGAAAATGAAAAGAGAAGAAAGAAGCATACCTATTAGACTGCTGAGATGTGTGGCTATAAAGGGTATAACAATCACATATATAGGTGGTCGAAAATAATAAGGGTTAGAGATAATAATTGCATCTGACACATGTCTAATCGTATTATATTTTGCAGGAAGTTCAAAATTCAAAATGATAGTTGTTACCATAAACACCCGACATTTTGGGGGCAATTGTTAGGGCATAGTTTTTAAGCTGAGGGTACTCTATCCTTATGTAGCTTATGGATCATTTATCCTTGAGATATGTTCCACGCTGCGAAGGATCAAGGATCCACGGTATTATTTGTATACGATTGTGTTTGAATGGTGTTGTGATTAAAAGGTATAACGGCTATAGGACCTAGTCTACCTAATATTTCGCTACAAGACTCCTTCAGCACGTGGTCAAAAGGCATGGACTAAGCTAGTGGGAGAGTGGCGGATTAATAGGAGCTTTTGTTAGTTGTTATTTTTGTTTATAACGAGATTATGATCAGTTAGGTCATACACTTGTCATCTCGCACACTTTAGAAGTACTCATAATTCTCCCAAGCAGTACACAACATAGAAATCATTTTATTATTGATCATTATCTCCAACCATTGTAATCCGATTTTTTATTAATAAAGTGGTGATAGACGATTTTTCATCACCCGGGGTTTTTGTGGCGGCGATCCGACCAAGATCAAGGGCTTTTCCTCGCAACAAATCATTGTGTTCTTATATATTTCGTTTACATATTCACCATCATCATTCAAGCACTAAACTTCACCTTACAAATTTGGTTACATTATCCTTAATTGAATTTTGACCAAAACCACACTCTTATACTCAAATATTATTAAACAAATTAAAAGATCACAATTACATACGTTTAACTACTGTCAGTGGACCAACCGTGGCACTAACCGTGGAAGGTCTCGAATGTTGTTCGCGCATTTTGTTGTTGTGTTTATATATTGAACCCATTGTGAACCATTTTCTCAACGCATTTGCTCTAAATACTTTCATATGCATACCTAATGCATATTCCTTATAAGTTCATTAATATTTAACATCAAATAAAGAAGGGATATCAAGAGAAAAAATTATGAAGTTGTGCTACAATTAAACATCTTATTCATTCTTGTGTTGTTAGGCTATCACTACCATTGTATTAGTTATTAGTTTGTGAATGGCTCACCATATCTGTTTGGTGATTTATGAGAGCGGCGATCACTACCTAGAAGTGGTGAAACGCTTGTATAAGGAGATCACTACATTTGAATTAGTGAAGCGTTTGGTGTATCAACGATCTCTTCCATTTAAAAGATATGTAAGTGAAGCCACATCTAATAGGAGATCTAGATTAGTTAACTTTCATATAAACCTCTGTACATCGGTATTGTCGTTGCCATCTCTTAAACTTTTTACATTCTTGCATACTTAATTTTAATTTCTTGAGTTTTAAAAGAAGTATACTGACAAAATTAGTGTTTCAAATTAAAGAAAATTTTGATAAAACCTATTCACAACCGCCTCCCCCTTATGATTTTCTACTGTTGTGTTGTTTCGCCTATAATATAAGGACAATCTTATCTCATTATTGGTACATTTCTTTAGAATAAAATATTCTTGATTACTTTTAAATTGTTTGATTAAAGATAATTTGGACTACCACCAAATTGCTTTCAGTTGAAAATGCTCTACACGATTCAAAACATATATAGGGAATTCAAAACTACAAAACCTACATTGACCGTTAAAAGGAGAAATTTTTACGACACTCGTATTAATACCTTTAAAAGCTTAGAAAATATGGATGAACGGTTTATAAACTTATTAGCCATGGTAAATCGAGGATGGATCATGTGAATTATATTTCACAAATATGGACAAAATTGTCTAGAGTGGGCTTTCGATTAAGAGCGAGATTAAAACACTTACATAACGCGTAGTGGCTCATTGTGGGCTCCAACCCCCACGCCAGTTGCAAATCTAACCTAATTAAATTGAAGGGTTATTAATCCGAGTGTGGTCATTAAAAGTTTGTTCTTTTAACCAAGCTAACCTAAAATGCGATTTTAGTGATCGGTTAATCACATGAGTGGATTGCAAAATTGTTGGCTCCTAATTAATGATTTGACCAACATCTAACTATACTATTAAAGCAATAAGCTTTAAGTCCATATCCCCCCTTCCTATTGGTTGATTCTCATACTTTCCATATATATCAATGTTTTCTCTAATTTTCAAGTTAATAAAATAAATCAATAATATATTAAATTAAGATTCATCAATGCTATTAAAGTATTATCTTTCCTCTTTCCTTTATTCTTTAATTTTTCATTTTGATTATTCTAATTAATGTATTATTTAAAATCGTACCTATAATTTCAAATACGAAATATTAAAAAAAATTCATATATTTTATTTTTTTTGGTTGATTTTATTCACCACCTTTGTTATTTTTTGGTTGATTTCATTCACCACATGTGCTAATTTTTTAGATAATATATAATATATAATATATAATTTAATTAATTATTTGTTATTTCATCAATAGAAGAGATTACAAAGTGGTGATAAAGTTTCATAGTTAACCTAAATTTTTTTTTTAATATTTTATTATTTTTGGTTGATTTCATTCACCACCTTTGTTATTTTTTGGTTGATTACATTCACCACCTGTGTTAATTTTGTAGATAATATATAATATATAATTTAATTATATATTATCATAAGCTAAAGATACAAATGATAAAAAAAATTACGATAATGGTATTTTATCAATTATAATACATTATTTTTATGTTATAACCTGTGTTGAATTGTATTTTATCAGTTACATTATATATTTATACATTTAGGAAACGATGACCCATTTGTACCATTCATGTTTACTTTTCTTAAATTAATAATAAATTTTATTAATTACGGTCTAAATTTGTAAATTGATATCAAATTTAATTACGGCCAAATGATAAAATTGGTAAATTTGGTCTGAATTTTCTAAGAATATTTAGGAAACAATTGGTAACTTTGATATTCCCCCCTTCCTATTTGAATTCATTATTGTATCAATTATGGTCTAAATTTGAATGTAAATTTTAATTAATTAACAATCATTAAGTTTTACTATAATTATCTTAGTTGACTGATTCACCCATTGACCCACTGACTTAATTACAGTCAATAAGTTTTAACAATTCAAATACAAATCCATTGACTTATTATTGTTTAACACTAACAATTGAGTTACAAATCCATTGTTGACCCATTCACCCATTCACTTATTATTTTAAATATTGACTGATAATTTATAATTTACTAATTATTTGAGTTAGATTATAGTATTGTAAATAATAATATAATTAGTAACTTACATTTTAAACAATAACCATTACATATATTTGAAAATAAATTATAATATATTATTGAATGGAAAAATAACTGATTAATTATAAATTTAGGAATTAATTTATATTTATATTTATATTTATATTCTAATCTAATTATGTAACATTGCATTTTATCTTAAAATCCAATAATCATGATTTCCATTCTATTCTTTCTTACTATAATTTTTTTGAAAATTTTTGAAAATTCCTAAATTTATGTTTCTAATCAATTACATTTATACATTCCTTCTATAATTTAGTCTACCCTAATTCATTTGGTATAAATACGTACATTTGATAGGCATATTCTTACACCATCAAAGACTCTTTAGTAAAAACGATTAGCATTGTGCCAAGGTTTTTGGTTTTTTTGTTTATATATCTTCCATTTCGTATTTCATTTTTGAGTCTTAAAAGTGTTATTGTTATTTATTTTTTAGTTTTTTGTGTTTTTAAAATTTTTCACCGCTAGCAAGATGGAGCCAAAAAATATCACCATGTTGAACCAATTGGATGTTCTTAACAGTGAGTGTATTCTAAAGGTGCGTATTTTGAAACTTTGGCGGCTGAAGGATAACTCAAAGCCCGGACAAGATTGGTCCATCGAAATGATTGTTCAAGACGAAATGGTATTGTTAACACATTCATTAATTTACTATACTATTCATACAGCTTTTTACTAATCTTAATAATAATTTGCAGGGCAACAGAATGCAAGCCTATGTAAGGAAGCCTTGCATTCCTAAACTGATTTATGTGCTATTTACAATTATTCTCTTAGATATGGTTGATTTAGATGATCATTAGAATTATTGTCTTACATATTCCGGTTAAATCCACTGTTAGTTCTTGCTAAACCAAAATATGTGTTTTTACTTTTTATTTTAGTATATATAAATTATAAAATTATTATGTAACATTAATTTAATTTTATTTATTTCAGCTTCTGGTGGTCCAAGATTGTGAATTAGCAAATTGTCTCAAATGAGTGTGGATGTTATTGAAAATTTCTACTAATTGTAAACATGTTTTGATTGTTAATATGCGTGGATGTTATAGAAAATTTCTATCAAATTTAAACATGTTTGTCATTATTTTTATAATATGCTTTTTACATAAAACTTTTTCCAGCTTTATTACAGAATTACCTTTTAAAATACAAATTAATGACTTCAATTGATATTTAAATTTCAAATGAAGATAGTCATTTGATTTTTATTTAAAATCTTACTTAAAATACAAGTCTTTGTTTCTTAAATTTTGCTTAATATTCATGACATAATTAATCAAGATTAAATACGTATAAAATTAAAGCATTTTTGATGCCTAAAATATGTTCCAGCATTATTACCGAATTCCAGCATTAATGATTTTAAATACATAGCTTGACCAAAATATAAGTATTATCTTTGTTGTTTAATTTATTCTTAACTAATAAATAATTAATATTCATAACATATTTATTTCCAATTAAATACGGAATTTTACTAATTACTAACAAACTTTTAAAGCTTTCCAAATTCTTCAATGTCAACAAACTTTCCATTTGTTTATATTTGACCATTTTCAATTACGTATAAATGTTAAAATTAATGTCTAAAAATAAACCCCCAAATTTAATAATTTGAATTTTCTATTCGAAATTCAAATTAGAATCATTATTATAACTTACTTTTAGTTTTAATGTTACTGAAAATATAGTAAGCGTTTCTTAAATACGGAATTTGAGATAAATCATTTCGAATTTATATTTAAATTTCAAATTTTAAACAGTCACTATAATTGCTTAATTTATGGTTAATAGTGATAACATATTTAAACCCGATTAAATACGGAATTTTACAAATTAAATACAAGTTTTTAAAGCTTTCCATAGTCTTCAATCTCAACAAACTTTTCATTCTTTTATATTTGACCATTTTTATTATGCATAAATGTAAAAATAATGTCTAAAATAAACCCCCGATTATAATGCTTCAAAAATTAAAAACCTTTCCATAATTTTTTGAAGTTGACTAACTAACTAACCATTTTTTTATATTTTGTAATTATTTTGAAACAGGTTGTTTTAATTTTAAAAGAATATCAAATTTATTCGGTATGAATTCGTGTCATCACAAGTTATTTTTAAGTTATACTATTTTTTTTAACTAAAAAGACATATTCATTTTTCATATATAAATCATTTCGTAACCAAATTTGACAAAATATGAATATTCAAATTAAACCGAAACTCACACACATTAATATTCAAATTTAGACAAAAACTGACATCATAATTAATTCTATCACATCCTTACAAAATTTATCTAAAACATCCATAAATAAAACCGTGTAATAATTTTGTCAAACAACTTCTATTAAAGCGTATGATAATATGATGACTATCTCTATATAATTCTTATCATAAAATTCATTCTTTCATTCCAATGATGTATATAAAGATTTATGATTTGTTTATAAGCTTGTGAATTGTATTTGTACCTTTATTTCTCTTATTAACAATACACTGAATTTGATTTTGTGGTGATTTTAGTTTTCTTCTTTGCAAGTATAAAAATTACAACACATTTATTTCTATTTCGATGATTGTTTAATAAACAAGACTTTATGACTTCATATATCATGATGTAGTTTTTATTGATATATCTTTGGCCTCATGGTTTAAGTTAGAAAGATGTTTTAAGTTGGCAATTTACTTTGTATGTTATTTTGTTTTACTAAAAACAACATTGTAATACCTTCTAATGAATGTAAAATTATTTGTTCTTATAAATATTACACTAACAATTTATTATTATTATTATTATTATTATTATTATTATTATTATTATTATTATTATTATTATCATCATCATCATCAATGTCGCTATATATATTTATATACAATTTTCACGCGTATGATACACATGTTACTAGCCATTGAAAGATATTGAAATTGTGTATTATTGTTTGAGTCTTCGTCTCCAATTATTCCAACGTTATAGAAAGACATTTTTTAATATGTGACAACATTTTTTTCTAAAAATCATTTTTATACACATAAAATGTATAATAATATCGGTATGAATGTTTTGTTTTAAAATAAATAGTATATAAATAAATCAAAAACTTATTATAAAAGTCATAAATAAAACTAATTATATAATATATCTCAATTTACATATTACATGTAATATTTTTTACTTTTATTATAACTTTCATCTGTGTGTAACACGGGATTTCATAATTAAACATGTTATTATATTAATGGCATATATAATTTGGATGATATTGGTTTTTTAAATTTCAGGTGGTGAAGGAAAATGAGTTTCTTTTGTTAGAATATTTAAAGAAATTGATGGTGGTTTAATATGAAAGAACATATTTAGGTCTTTTGTTGACTTTTTTGGGTGGTTTGGTGCACACCAACTTATTGTTGTAGGTTCCCAGCCGAATCTACACGGAAGTATCTCGTACTACGTAGGTGCGGAATCCCTAAATAAGACGATACGAGTGTTCGATGCGATATACGTTAAAACCAAGCACAAATACATGTTACAATACTCAAAAGACACGTTGTATTGCAACTCCTTTAACACGTGATATGCAAATCACAATTACACGTTCTTCAAAAAACTATTCTAAACAAGCCGTAATATCTGTTTAAATATACTTCGACAACTTCGCCTAACAGACTAGGCGAAGTTGTCAATAACTTCGCTTGTCCCACAAGTTCGCTTATATCAGGCGAACTTGTGAGACAAGTTGTCTAAAACACATAAACAAAACCAACTAACACGATTACAGACACTAGATACTGAACTACTGACATCATGTACCAACAGACTCCCCCTTGGCAGTAGCTTCATATCTCTATCTTCAATCACTTGTCTTGTAATCCCAAAATCTTGTCTCTCCCGTCTTCAAGCATGAACTCCCTGTCTTACACAGACAGAGACAACTCTCTGGTATTTCTTGGCTTCTTCTTTCCATGCAGGAATATAGAATATCTTTTTCTCATTCAGCACCTGCAAGTCAGCTTGAGACAAATTCACCAAATGCATTGGATCATACATTCTTAGAAACTCTTGTTCATATTCATCCTCCATCACCGCTTCAGCTATTTCACTATCGACATACCACCATTTCAGATTCTTTAAGACATCCTTGGGCATCTGTTTCATCGGCACTTCTTTTAAACACCGGATCGGCTTATACTTCATTACCATCCAAGGTTTGTCATAAGCTCTCATACCTCTGTCTTTATCCTCAACTAGCTTCCCTCTCTACGGCTTTAACAACTCGAACTTTTTCTCTTTTATACTTTCTTTCCACACGATCTTTCCAATAATCCTAGCCATATTATCATCACTCCTGTTTATCAACCCCAGCTTGGCAAAATCCTTCACCTCACACTCCGGCAAGGTATTCAACGATCTCAACAACCTTTTGAAGTACTGAACTCCGTCAAAACGTTTGATCACAAACAGCCTCAACTGCTCATCATATAACCAGCATATAATCCCCTTTTTCGATTCAGCATACCCTTTGATGTTGTAACTCTTCTTGAACATAGTAGGAACCGTCGGTTTCTTTGTCTTTACGAACCATTGAGCGTATTCTTCTTTCCATTTTGGCTGCTCTTCCCATTCAGTCTCATCACTTCCCATATCATGACCCACATTTGTCTTATCAACTTCCGGAATCTCATGCTCAACATTTTCCTTCACAATCTCTCCCTCTTCAATCTCACTATCAATTACAATGTCAGCTCCTATCTTCTCAATCTCTTCAACCGGTAACACATCGTCGTCACCTATAATATCATCATCCAAACTTTCCACATCATCCACTAGCACCACATCATCACCCCCTGATTCACCAGTTGCACCAGTAGAATCCCCCTGAGATGTGGAAGTCCCAAGAGTTTGTTCAGTTCTTGGCAACTCACCACCTGCACCTTTCGATGCATTGGGATCATCGCCTCGATCATTCCTCTTCTTCGTCCTCAACTCATCGCCATTGCAGCTCGTCTCCCCCTGAGATGCGAAGAACTGTTTTAAAGCATCAAAAAGTTTACCGTGCTCAATCAGGAGGGACGACTGAATCTGATTTTCTGCAACAAGGCGCTGGATAGCGTGAGTCTGGATCAAGTTTATTCTCGACTGTTCTGCCACGACCCTTTCAAGAGCTGCTATCCTGTCTGATTCTGATAAGGTTGCATCAAAATCAAAACTCATATTAGAGGTGTCTTGAGCATACGGTGAAGGGATTCCCAAAGTAGCCAGAACATCAGAAACAGGTTGAAAAGTAACCGCAGGTGGTATTGTAACAGATAACCCTGCAGTTGCAACCAGTGTCGACTCAACGAATCTTGCAACAACCTCCGATGGAGTAAGTGTAGGAGGTGGCAAGGAAACAATTTCTGGAGCCGAAAGTTGAAATGTGATAGGTGGAATACCAAAAGAAGATGATGTTGTCAACACGGGGGCACCTGAGGTGATCGGTCCTGTCACAGACAACGATGCAGGAACCATAGTCATACCAGATAAGGCGGGTGGAGAGAAACGAACCACCTTCGAGTTTTCACCAGCTCCCGATCCTTCACCAGTTCTAACCCTTTTAGATCGACGATTCAACCGATCTAACTCCTCCTCAAAATCAGATTCACTGTCATCTGTATCTTTCTTTCTTTTTCCATGAATCCTTTCTTGAGCGACCAGTATCTGTCTTGTTTCAGCAACATCATCAGCTGAGGAGTCAGAGTTGGTTCTTTCAGAATCAGCTACCGATGTAGCTACCAACGGCACATTAGCACTAGAAACCTCTGCTACTGAGACCTGAACCTCTGCCTCAGGATCAACTCGTTCCATATCGAAAAATCCTTGGCCACCAAAAGCAGCTTCAAGGTCTACTTGATCCTCCGGCGCCACGACAGGAGCAGCAGGCAATGCTTGCTGTACCACAGGTGGTGGTTGAGAGACAACAGCCTGTTGCGGTGCCGGATCCCGAAACTCGTCTCCACGAGGAGCAACTGTAGGTTCCCTGGACGGATCACACGAGATATCCCGATATACACAGGTGCGGAATCCCTGTGTAGATCGTTACGGACGTAGACCACAAGCACACAAACACACGAATACGATACGAACAAACACACGTTATATTAATAACTCAAACCGTGATACTTACAGACTCTCGACCTCACGTCACTTGACTTACTGAATTACACGTAACTCGAACTCTTAACTAACTCTAAAATCGTAATCCGTAATCTATATAAATACACGACAACTTCGCCTCACGCGAAGTTGTCCATAACTTCGCTCGTTCAACAAGTTCGCCTAGGCGAACTTGTCAACAACTTCGCTTGGTTAACAAGTTCGCCTAAGCGAACTTGTCAACAACTTCGCTTTAAACAAACAAATACATAAACAATATTACAGACTCGATTATAGACATTAGACATATGAACTACTGACATCTATGCACCAACAGACTCCCCCTTGGCAGTAGCTTCATATCTTGATCTTTCAGCTCTTGTCTCGTAATCCTGTATCTTTACGCGTGCACTCCTTCTCTAACACACACCGTGACTACTCGCTGATATTTCCTTGCTTCATCCTTCCAAGCAGGAATATAGAATATCTTCATTTCATTCAACACTTGCAGATCAGCTTTCGATAAGTTAACAAGATGCATCGGATCATACACCCTCAGCACTTCTTGTTCATCTTCGTGTTCCATCACGGCTTCAGCAGTCTGGCAATCAACGTACCACCATTTTAGATTCTTCAACACATCTTGAGGCATAGTCTTCATTGGAACCTCCTTGATGCATCAGATCGGTTTGTACTTCATCACCATCCATGGCTTGCCATCTGCTCTCATTCCCCTTTCTGTATCCTCCACGAGCTTTCCCTTTTGTGGCTTTAATAATTCAAACTTCTTCTCTTTTACGCTTTCTTTCCACACGATCTTCCCAATCACTCTTGCCATGTTGTCGTCACTTCTATTTATCAGGCCCAACCTGGCCAAATCTTTCACCTCACATTCCGGCAACGTATTGAGAGATCTCAGAGTTCTTTTGAAGTATTGAATACCATCATAACGCTTCACCACAAACAACTTTATCTGTTCATCATATATCCAACAGATAATTCCCTTCTTCGACTCAGCATAGCCTTTGATGTTATAACTCTTCTTGAACATGGCTGGAACAGCAGGCTTCTTGGTCTTAATAAACCAATGAGCACAGCCTTCCTTCCACCTAGGCTGCTCCTCCCACTCAGTCTCATCCATCTCAGTACCCATGTCGGCTTTCTCAACATCAGGGATCTCGTGTTCAACGTCTTCTACTACTATCTCTCCTTCCTCAATCTCACTCTCAATCTCAATCTGCTCACCGATCTTCTCAATCACATCACTCGGCAGCACATCTTCATCAAACAGCACATCATCGCTGAACATGTCATCGTCAAGTTCCCTCAACGCATCAATCATGTCATCCTCCACCAACACCACATCATCACCACCAGCCGCGTCGGTAGACTCCCCCTCAGCTGTGGAAGTACCAAGAGCTTGAGAAGTTCTTGGCAGCTCACCACCTGCATCTTTCGATGCATTGGGATCATCGTCTCGGTCATTTCTTCTTTTCGTCCTGAGCTCGTCGCCCTTACAACTCATCTCCCCCTGAGATGCCAAGAACTCCTTCAAGGCATCTATAATTTTCCCATGCTCAACCAGGAGGGATGACTGTAGTTGATTTGCTTCCACTAGGCTTTGAATAGTCTTCGATTGCTCTGCCACGATCCGCTCTAGTGAAGCTATTCTCTCTGAGTCTGACATAGGCGTAGGCGAGACATCAGAAGCAGGCGTAACCGCAGGTGGTACCATACCTGATAACCCTGCAGTAGTGACGACCGTTGACTCTACAAATCGTGCAGCTACCACCGACTGAGTAAGCGTTGGAGGTGGTAGAGACACAATCTCCGAAGTCGACGTCTGGATAGCAGTGATGGAAGGAATGCCAGCAGATGATGTAGCCACCACGGGAACATCCGCAGCGCTTGTACTTGTAACCTGTACAGAAGAAGGAACAATAGACATACCAGACAGTGCGGCCGGAGCAAAACGTACCATTCTTGAAGTCTCTCCAGCTCCCATGCCAGCACCTGTCCTTTCCCGTCTTGATCTTCTTATCAACTTATGTATATCTTCTTCCTCTTCTGACTCATCATCATCCTCCGTTCTCTTTCTCTTCCCAAAAGTTCTCTCTCGAGACACCATCAACCGTCTCCCCTCATCCATGATCTCATCCAAATCTGAGTCAGCCATCGACGTAGCTGCTCTAGTAACACTTACACCCGAACCCTGTGTAGCAGAGACCTGCACCTCTTCAACTTGATCCATATCAAAATAACCTTGACCTCCAAAAACAGCGTCAAGATCTATATCCTCTGCAGCCGACACAACAGGCACAGCAGGTGGAGCTTGAGTTGCTCTTGCCTGTCGCGGTTGAGGATCTCTGAACTCGTCCCCACTAGCAGGAACATACTCTGGGTTGATTAAAAACCCAAACAGTGGAGTATGTCTTGGACGACGTTCAGGGTTGTTCCTCGCACTCGAAGTGCGGCATTGAGCAAAGATACGTTTGCTCACAGATTCCACGTATCTTATCGGGCGTCTCTGAGGTAGATTCGGAGCCACATGGTTCAATATCATCTGGATAAAACGTGGGTACATAATGAACCGCTCCCGAGACATCGCCCTTCTTTGCCTGTCAATCTCGTAAAAGACCATCTGACTGAAACTATAGTGTTTATTGTAAGTCAGTGCAGTCATTGCAGACTGCATGGTCGCACCCATACCATCAGTGCCCGCCTTCCTCCCAGACATGCATACTATCATAACGTGCATGAGGAAGCGCCACTGATCTAGAAGGAAACCCTTCCTCCTCTGGGTATCACCTAATGGACCAGAGTAGCCCATTCGGAGAAACGCTCCATCACGGAACGGAGCCACGAACTCAGTTTGGTCGTCCCTCGTCTCTTCTCCAAACCGTAACGCCACCCGAATCTGTTCAGAATTGAACTGAACTTGTTGATTGTTCACAGTCGCTCGCATGACCGGGGGCTCAACGTGACAATCATATTCTACCGTCTGCCAAAAGTCTTCGATATTTGGTAGAGATATCGGCAGAGTGTTCGTGATTGCATGAAAAATCCTCGAGCGTAGGAGGAAAGTTATGATCTCGCGGTAATCGTCCACACCGCTCGCCTCCGGGTCAAGCGTGATGTACGTATTGTGACCCGGGAAAAATTGTCGTTGGTTATCACCATCGTCTCCTCCTGTACCTCCAGCACCAGCTACCGCAGCCATATCTGCAACAAACTAACCAAGTTAGATAAACGTTAATGAATAACACAAGTTCGCTGGTTACCATGAGCGAAGTTGTGATAAACTCTGTATAGGCGAAGTTAAAGATGAGGCGAAGTTGGGAACAACTTCGCTTCAGCTTTAAGTTCGTCTAATTAATATTAAGTAAAAATGATCCAGGCGAAGTTAATGTTAACTTCGCCTCATCACAACATCGCCACAGGCGAATTTAAGTTTCAGGCGAAGTTACGGATAACTTCGCCTCAGGCGAACTTAAGCTTCAGGCGAAGTTACGGATAACTTCGCCGCAGGCGAACTTGAGCTTCAGGCGAAGTTACGGATAACTTCGCCTAAACCCTAACTTCGCCTGAATCTGAAACGGCGACAGTGAGGATTATGGAACAACGTGCAGTTGATGTTTTCGTGATTAAGGAATCCGGAAAACATGAATGAACATGGAATATATGATAAATCGACATCTCGAACCTTGAACTTAATGAAATCTGGGAAAAATAACACGTAATCGGTTTAAATAACAAGTTCGCCGGAGAATCGGTAAGTTCGCCGGATAAGTTAGCTGGATATTGAAAAGTGATGAACAGTTTACCTGTTGAACATCCTTATATAGGGTCTGGGTTATACAGGCGAAGTTACGGATAACTTCGCCTAGGCGAAGTTATTCACAACTTCGCCTGTTTAACAACATCGCCTATATTTACAAAATCAAACCTTATAATTTGAACATTTTTCAATTAACTCTTTAAAACTTCCCTTTAAGGAATAAATGACATGATCAATTCTATGTAACCAGTTAAAAAATCATAAAACTATCTAAGTACAAAAACTTAAAAAATTTAAAGTATAAGGGATCAAATTTCAGTCTCGATAGGGACTGCTACGTTTTAGAAAAGATCCGAACAGGAATCATACTAAGTATGTGACTGTCACATAGATCCGTGTTTAGCTGTATTATGATATATAGAGACAGGTTGTAAGCAGGTATAACTTAAAGTGGTTTTCATCGTGTCTGTGATACGAGTTAGGTTCGATTAAGTCTCAAAATTTAAGTGGGCAACAACTCAGAAATATTGATGCCTCCTATCTTTCCTCAAAGCATATTTGGCTTTCCCCAAGTCACCCCGAATTGACCTCGACCCATAGTGTCTGATTAAGTTGTAAGTATTCTTGATCTGCTTCCCGTTCTTCTCTCTTACTCAATGATTGTGAAGTCTTGACTTTGTCATCTCTAATATGTTTCAATAACTCCAAATATATATATATATATATATATATATATATATATATATATATATTTTTGAATAAACATAGACTTCAAGGTAGAAATTAACTGCAAGTCCCGAATCTGGATCACTGCAGTATCTTGAAACGCAATCTTCACGGGAATCAGAACACACATGGGCTCGTGTATGACTGGGTAATCGCTTTTCTGCCTATCATTCGGAAAGATATATATGAAGACATGCAAAACTCTTAAGGAGTTTCCACGTAAAATCAAGTAGATTTAGTTTGTATCACGTCTACTTTTACGCACCATAAAAGGTTACCTTGACATACAATGACTGTCCTAAAGCCTTTTAAGCCTAATAACTTCACTAGTTAAGCACACAGAATTAGTATATCTATCGTTTTCCAAGGTTGGATCAATTTTCTGTTAACCATAGCTAACGAACTTCTTACGAAGTATCAGACTTGAAAAATAATTTCATTTCCCTGTTTCTTTCAAAATTTTAACATTTATCGCCCCGACCAAAACAAAGTCTTCAGGTAAACGGCTATCCCGAAGATCCAATGGATCAGCTGGACCGACCACATACTAGTATGTGTCCTTCTAACTAAGTATGATCGACTAATTTTAAAGAATGAAAAACTCATCATAAACCGCCCCGGTCACTATCAGTAATCTGGTTAATGGCTATCCTCAAAATCCACAAGTAGAAAATGAGGACCTAAACATATTCGAAGACAAGTCCTTCAAGCTGATGTAACCGATATATTTTTAAGCGATTAGTGACGTTTTTTTTTTTTTTTTTTTTAAATATTACAAGAAAAGCATGGTTACTCGGGATTGATCATCCCATTCAGTTCAATAAGGTTTTGAAATCTGGATTTGTCGAACACTTTAGTATATAAGTCAGCGAAATTATCAAGCGTATCCACCTTTTCAAGTATTTCAGTTTCTTCTCAGCACAATCCCATATGAAATGATGACGTATGTCAATGTGTTTAGTTTTACTATGTTTCACGGGATTGTTAGTTACTGAGATTGCAGCTGTGTTATCAATGCAAATAGGAGTAAGTAAGAAATTCAGACCATAGTCGCGCAACTGTTGTTGAATCCAAAGAACCTGAGAGCAGCAGTTGGATGCTGCCATGTATTCTGCCTCACAGGTTGAAATTGCGACTGAAGTCTGCTTCTTGCATTGCCACGACACCAATCTGCCACCATGAAACTGACATCCTCCTATTGTTGACTTCCGACTTTGATTGCACCCTCCATAATCAGAATCTGTGTAAGCGACCAGCTCCAAGTCTCCTCCTCTCGGGTACCACAACCCCAGCTTCGGCTTGCCCTTGAGATACCGCAGTATCCTCTTTGCACCTTTCAAATGAGATTCTTTTGGATTTGCCTGAAAACGTGCACAAAGACAAACAGCAAATATTATATCAGGCCTAGATGCAGTTAAGTACATTAAAGAACCTATTATTGCCCGATATTGAGTTGGGTCCACATCTGCATCACCGTCTACTTCAGCACCCAATTTGTGATTGACGCAGATTGGAGTATCATATGGAGAACTGTCCTCCATCTTGAAGCGCTTGAGCACATCATGAACATACTTCGTCTGATGAATGATCATCCCGTCCTTCTTCTGATCAACCTGCAATCCTAGAAAGAAAGTTAGTTCACCCATAGCACTCATTTCAAACATTTCTTCATGACGGCTTCAAACTCCTGACACATGGAGACTTTTGATGCAGCAAAGATAATGTCATCCACGTAGACTTGTACCAGCAGGAAGTCGCTTCCATCTCTTTTGAAGAACAACGTGCTATCAATTTTCCCTCTTTCAAAACCATTCTCGAGCAAGTAATCCGATAAAGTTGAATACCAGGCACGAGGTGCCTGATGTAATCCATACAACGCCTTGCTCAACCTGTACACGTGATCTGGATAGTCTGGGTCAGGAAAACCAGGAGGTTGCTCAACATACACAACCTCATCAACTTTCCCATTCAAAAACGCACTCTTCACATCTAGCTGAAACACCTTCATCTTTTCATAAGCAGCAAACGCTAAAAACAATCTTATGGCTTCCAACCTGGCGACAGGAGCGAACACTTCGTTATAATCAATCCCCTCCTGTTGATTAAAACCTTTAACGACTAGCCTCACCTTGTTTCTTATAATGATCCCCTTATCATCTCTCTTGCACTTGAACACCCATTTTGTGCCTATCGCATGCACATTCTTTGGTTTTTCAACCAAAGTCCAAACTTCCATCTTCTCGAATTGAGCCAACTCTTCTTGCATGGCTTCGACCCACGAGCTGTCCTTCAAAGCCATTTGATAATTCTTCGGTTCAATCTGGCTTATAAAGCAGGTATACAGGCATTCATTGATTATTCCTGTCTCCTTAATGCTTGTATAAACACAGGTGTGTTCATTCAAGCTACTTCTCGTTTGTACACCTGAGAACACATCACCAATCACATTATCCAAAGGATGATCTTTATGAATTCTCGTGGTCGGAACAGAACCGACATGCAAATTATCTTCCAAATTAGAAGAGATCTCATCAAAGGTTGTTTCACGCTGAGAGTGAAAAGGATTGATAAATTCTTCTTCAGCAGAGGCAGCAGGGGTACCGATAGTGTTTGATGAGGAAGGTTGACATTTATCAATCAGCTGTCTTTGCAATAGATTTTCTTCCTCATCAAGTATCATCTTCGTCGCAGCTCTTTCTTCTTCTTCAGAAATTTCCAAATCCGGTATGTTAAATGACTTAAAAAGCTTAACATAGTCGAAAAGCTCAGCAGGTCCATTGCTAGGTTTTGGCGGTTGGTAACTTGTGATGTCGGTGTTACACACCACCTCCACCATGCAGGTCGAAGTATTGAAGACACGTCTGTTGGGTGTCCCAACAACATAACCGACTAAGATTCCTTCATCGGCTACTTCGCCAAATTTAGAGTTTGTCTTCAAGATCGAACAAGGGGACCCGAATAGTTCAAGACCACTCAAGTTGGGCTTCCTTCCATGCATAAGCTCGTAACATGTTTTACCAAGTCTCTTAACAGTTAACACTCTATTCAGAACATAGCAGGCTGTAGCAACCGCTTCAGCCCAGAACATCACAGGAAGCTTCGAATCTGCCAGCATAGTTCTGGCTCCTTCAATTAAAGTTCGGTTCTTCCTTTCAGCCACTCCATTCTGTTGCGGAGTATACGGAGCGCTGTATTGGTGTTCGATTCCTTTCTGAAGACAGAAGATTTCCATTTCAAAATTCTTGAACTCCGTTCCATTGTCACTCCTGATGAACTTAACTGTTTTACCCATGACGTTCTCAACTTTGGTAATCAAATTCTTCACCATTTGAGCCGTCTCATCTTTCGATTTCAGAAAATATACCCACGAATATCGCGAGTAGTCATCAGTGATCACCAAGCAGTAAGAAGTACCTCCTAGACTTTTTACATTCACGAGACCGAAGATATCCATGTGAAGCAGTTCTAGAGTACTGGCAATAGAGTTGACCTTCTTGGTGAGATGGGATTTCTTGTGTTGCTTTCCCTTCTTGCATGCAATACATTTGTCTTCAAAGTTAAAACTTTTCAAGGGAACGCCCATCACAAGTCCATTCCTGACAATGTGGTTCATCTTCCGAAGATGAATGTGCCCCATCCTCCTGTGACACAATTCGGATTCTGATTCGCTTGCTTTCGTCATTAAACATGATTCTCCCGTGGCCATTTCAGTAGACCTCATATCCATCACATAAGTATTTGTATCACGTGGAGCTTTCATCACTATCCACTCGTCTGGTATTTGAAAACCAGGCTTCAAAACGATCGCCTCATTCTTCGTGAAATGAACAGTGTACTCCTTATCACAAATCTGCGACACACTCAGCAGATTGTGCTTCAACTCTTCTACAAAGTTTACATTCTCAAGAGTCATTTTCCCATTGGACACCGTTCCTCTTCCAGTAATTCTTCCTCCACTTTCACCAGCAAAGCTAACTCTCGCTCCTTGAACAGGTTTTAAGTCGTGCAACAAGTATTTGTTACCCGTCATGTGCCGGGAACAGCCGCTATCTACAATCCAAAGACTGTGGGCAGCCCTGTTCAACTGTTCCTGCACAATAAAGCAAAGGATTAGAATCTAGGGACCCAAGACCAAATGGTCTTGGATCTATACATCCCGTACTTCTGCTTTCCAAAGTTAGCATCTGGATAATTCCTGTCAGTCCTATTAGGAAATCTCCTTAGAAATTGAGTGTGAGGCCTTCCAAAACTATGTACATTGAAAGTATTATATCTTGTGGTTTGGTTATTAGCATTGTTAAACTGAGGTTTGTTTCTGTGAAAACCTGAATTAGTTACATTTCGGAACTTTGAAGGGTTTTCATTTTTAGCAGTATTAAAATTACCGTTAGGCTTATGCTCAGTTTTAATAGGCCTCACACCTCTGAATTTCGGCGTCAGAGGGCAATCTGCAACAAGATGTCCTAACTTATTACACCTAAAACAACACCTATACTCCATTTTCTTTTCAAAGGTTGTTTTGGATGTTGAGGCTGTGTTACCGGCCGTTCGTTTCACATAAGGTGGGACGTACGTGTTAAGTGGAGTACTCTTCTTATAGGTTTTATCTTTTTCTCCACCAGTGGGTAACACTACCTTCTCTTTTGTCTTACCCAATTCGGACAACTTATCCGAATCTGATGACACTGGACTCGTAACAGAAATTTTCACACTTGAAACGGGCGAACTCGTTTCGCCACTACTAACACTTGGTTCTTTACTCGTAACCTTGATTGGAGCTGTCTGAGGAACTTCAAAATCAACAGATTTCTGAACACTAGGGTTGAAAGTGTAATTGTGGTTATAAGGTGGTGGAACCTCGTGATAACCAATTCCTCCTCTCTTTGTAGAGGTACCTTGATCACTAACAAGGTGATCAAGAATAGCTGAGGAATTTCTGAACTGTTCAAGTTTTCGGTTCAGTTCCACCACTTTCACCTGGTGGTCAGCAATCTGCTTTTCTCGTTCAGCAATCAGTTTAGTCTTTTCTTCTAAAACCTCATAACTTAGATCAATTACTTCAATTTTTTCAGCAAGTTTTGTTTTTAAGCTTTTAACATCTTTTTCACACGCTTTTATTTTAACTTTATAACTGTTTTCTCTTGCTTTCATAAAGTGATGATCTTCTTTAAGAGTTTTAAATTAAGCATCTAAACGAACATACTGATCAGTTATGGTAGCAAGTTGCTCAGACAAATTCTCACATTTAGTACAAATAGATTTAGAACTTACCTCGGAGAGTTGATCCTTGTTATCTGTCATGAAAGCTTTTTCCTTACCAGTAGCTTTCTCTTCTCCGGTAATCTTCTCACGTTCTTCATTCTCAACCTTAACAATATTTGCCTGCTCATTAGTTTCATTCGAATGCAGGTTCCAGTTGTATTCACCTGCTTCTCTGGACATCATTGCATTGATTTCCTTATTATTCCCAGTGTGCTGTCCTGGCCGGCCATGACCACATTCAACTCGCTCGTTTCTGCACTCTTTGGCAAAGTGTCCGTTTTGTTGACAGTTATAGCACCTCACCTTAGACTTGTCGAACCCTGGCCTGCCACCAACAAACTTGCTCCCCGTCTTTCTCATAAACTTCTTCACTCTCCTCACTATCATGGCCATCTGCCATTGTAAATCCATTTCCTCCAGATCATCAGCATCGATCTGGTCATAGTCTTCATCCAGCATTGCTGGATCAACAACCTTTCCTTGAATATAGTTTTCATATGAAGCAATAAGCGAAGCATAGAGGCCAAACTGCTCTTCCGCAGATTTGACGCTCATTGGCATCTTAGAGTAATTATTGCTTGAGGAACTTGAAGATCCACTAATCTTGCTTGCTGTCTGTTGAGTACCACTTGATCCACCCGCAACAAAGCAAACATCCCCATTTGAGTTTACTGACACATGCCCCTCCTGTGAAGACTTGGCACCCGACTCGCTCTTCGAGTAGTAGGCGGCAGAATCAGTCTTTGAACTTGAATTGGAGTTTACTTTAGCACCGTACATGCCTGGATCTTGAACCTGATCCATAGATGTTTCTTTTCTTACCATATTAAGCTCAAAAGTTCTGAGCTTGTTGACAGTGGTTTCAAGATCATAAGTAGGGAAGTCCTTGTCTTCCCTCATCAGTACAGTATACATCTCCCATTTTGGTGGAAGGGCATCGAGAAGCTTTTCCACAATCTCTTCTTCTCGGCAGGAAATAGAATAGTTACTCAATTCAGTCATTAGATGATAGTATCGAGTGATAATGTCATCCAGAGATTCGTTCTTTAAGTACTTAAAGACTGAAAATTGAGTCTTGAGCAACTTTATCTTTGAAGCCCGAATACCGATATTCCCCTCAAATCTGTTCTCAAGAGCTTCCCAAAGCTCTCTGGCTGATGTATACTTTCTGAACGTATGGAGGATCTCCTGTGGAAGAGCCATTGTGATTGCAGCATGAGCCTTGCTTTCGGCTTCATACATCTTTTTCTCCTCCTCTTCCATTTTACTGTATTTCTTGATTTGATCTCGACCCTCATACTCCATGACTGGTGGAATATATCCATCTTGGATGCATACCCACATTTTCGCATCCTGGTACTTAACGTATTGTATGAACCGATCCTTCCACGCGACAAAATCGGTTCCCTTCAGCAACCTTGGGGCCTTTGTAGCTGACCCCGCTTCAACTTCCATCTTTACAAGCTCCGAAATGTTGATCGACGACATCCTTCTTGAAGACTAAGAAACCCGAAAAATTCTGAGTAGGCGAAGTTAAACAAAAATTCCTCTGAACAGTACTGTATGCGAAGTTAAGGATAACTTCGCTTAAGTAATAACTTCGCTGGATCTTTCTTAAATTCGCGTGTCTGAGCGAAGTTGAGAATAACTTCGCTTAGGGTAAGCGAACTTAGAAAGTAAGCGAACTTGATGAGAACTTCGCCGAGCTAGGCGAACTTGATGAGAACTTCGCTGAGCTAGGCGAACTTGATGAGAACTTCGCTGAGTTAGGCGAAGTTGATGAGAACTTCGCTGAGTTAGGCGAAGTTGAGGAGGTAGGCGAAGTTGTAAATAACTTCGCTTCTCCTTATATCTTCGCCGAAACCCTACGTATCCTGACGGCAACTTCGCCTGATGAACAGCAACTTCGCCTGACGAACTTAAACTTTCTGCAGATCTGAAAATCAGATTTTAACGACGTTTTTGACGGTTTAAAGGCTTGAACACACTGGTAGGAGGCTAAAATGAGCAAAAACACCAAAAACTCGTCCCGTGAATAGTCGAAATGGAACGAATTCTACACCCGCGTGAATATCCCGAACCATACAATCGAGCAAACGCTCTGCTACCAATTGTAGGTTCCCTGGACAGATCACACGAGATATCCCGATATACACAGGTGCGGAATCCCTGTGTAGATCGTTACAGACGTAGAACACAAGCTCACAAACACACGAATACGATACGAACAAACACACGTTATATTAATAACTCAAACCGTGATACTTACAGACTCTCGACCTCACGTCACTTGACTTACTGAATTACACGTAACTCGAACTCTTAACTAACTCGAAAAACCGTAATCCGTAATCTATATAAATACACGACAACTTCGCCTCAGGCGAAGTTGTCCATAACTTCGCTCGTTCAATAAGTTCGCCTAGGCGAACTTGTCAACAACTTCGCTTGGTTAACAAGTTCGCCTAAGCGAACTTGTCAACAACTTCGCTTTAAACAAACAAATACATAAACAATATTACAGACTCGATTACAGACATTAGACATATGAACTACTGACATCTATGCACCAACAGCATCATACGCCGGGTTTATCAAATACCCAAATAGCGGAGTATGTCGTGGACGAAGCTCTGGTTTACTTCGAGCACTCGACGCTCTGCACTGTGCGAATATCCTCTTGCTAACGCTCTCTACATAGCGAATTGGACGGCGCTGAGGTAGCGTAGGAGCCACATGATTCAAGATCATTTGTAAAAACCTTGGATACATCAAGAATCTTTCACGAGCCACCGCACGTCGCTGACGGTCTATCTCATAAAACACCATCTGACTGAAGCTGTAAGGCTTGTTGTAAGTCAGTGCTGTCATTGCCGATTGCATCGTGGCACCTATACCGTCCGTTCCAGCCTTACGACCCGACATGCATATGATCATCACGTGCATGAGAAAACGCCATTAATCCAACAAGAATCCTTTACGTCTCTGAGTGTCACCCAATGGACCAGAATAGCCCATTCTTAAAAATGCACCATCTCTGAATGGAGCAACAAAGTCGGTAGGATTATCTATCGTTTCATTCCCAAACTGCAAGGCGACCCTTATCTGTTCTGATGAGAACTGCACCTCTTGATTGTTAACTGTGGCGCGCATGACTGGGGGCTCGACTCTACAATCATATTCAACCGTCTTCCAGAAGTCTTCTATGTTCGGCAGAGAAATGGGCAGGGTTGTAGTAATAGCATGGAAGATACGCGAGCGAATAAGAAAAGTGATGATCTCGCGATAATCATCAACACCGCTAGCATCCAGGTCCAGTGTTATGTACATATTGTGCCCCGGAAAGAACTGACGGTCGTTATTACCACCTTCGTCACCACCAGCACCACCGGCTCCTGCTACAGCTGCCATATCTGCATAACAAACGGACTAAGTTAGAAAATCGTCAAAGCAAATCATAACTTCGCATATTACCATGAGCGAAGTTACGAGAAAAATTAGTGTGTAGGCGAAGTTAGACAACTTCGCCTATACAATAACTTCGCCTAATTACAGATTAACCTTAAAATAATATAAAAAGCACAAGGCGAAGTTAAGTCTAAGGCGAAGTTAACTTCGCCTAACCATAACTTCGCCCATTGAACAACTTCGCCCCTGATTAGTTAAAAATTAAAGCAGCATGCGAAGTTAAGCCTAAGGCGAAGTTGAGAACAACTTCGCCTAAACTGTAACTTCGCCTGAACTGAAACGGAAACTGATCAGACGGCCAGAAGAGGGTTTGTTTGTTGAATTTGGTGATTGTGGACAATAAAAACATGTTACTAAAGAGATCTCGACGATCACATTAGTTACGAACACGTTAATAAGAGTTTGAAAAGTGGGTGTTTAAAGGTTTGCATGAACGAGATCTCAAACCGGACCAAAACGACATCTAAATAACGTGATCGACACGAACTATGCATTATCCCGACCCTACACACCTTTAATACGGATTGAAATTGAGAAAAAAATAACAAGTGTTGATTCGATTAAACAAGTTCGCTGAGAATAATGATAAGTTCGCTTGAATTTGAGAATATGAAAGGTTTGACTAAGTTGACCCTTATATAGGGCTGAACATTACACAGGCGAAGTTAGGGTTAACTTCTCTTACCCTTAACTTCGCCCTGTAACAAGTTCGCCCTTTCACAACTTCGCTTAGTATTAAACTTACAAAACAGACCCTTAGAAATTTGAACAAAGTGCAACTGTCTTTCAAAAACTTCTGAAAGATTTGACGTTACGTTCAACTACCAAGTAACCAAGTTTTATACCATAAAACGACATGTGCAGTGAAAATTTTCGAAATAAAGTACACGAGATCAAATTTCAGTCTTGACAGGGACTAGCATGTTTTAGAAAAGATCCGAACAGGAATCATACTAGTTAAGTGACTGTCATATAGATCCATGTTCAGCGGTATTATGACATAAAGAAGCAGGTTGTAAGCAGGTATACGACTTAGAATGGTTTTCATCGCATCTGTGATACGGATTAAGTTCAATTAAGCTCAAAATTTAAACGGACAACACATCAGAGATTGTGATGCCAGCCATCTATTCTCAAAGCTTATTTGACTTTCCCCGAGTCACCCCGAGTTGACCTCGACTCGTAGTGTCTGATTAAACAGTAAGTACATTTTGATCTTTAGAGTCTTTTTCCCGTTCTCTTTCTTGCCTCTTGATTGATAAGTTTAACATAATAGGCTTCAGAAGGCTTAACATCTTCATTTTTTTTAATAATAAAGATTTAAATAGCTTCAAACAGTAGACTACTGCAAGTCCCGAAATTTGGATCACTGCAGGTACTTGACACACTATCTTCTTGGGAATCAGAACACTCACGGGCTCGTGTATGACTGGGTAATCGCTTTTCTGCCTATCATTCGGAAAGATGTATGTGGAGATATACACAACTCTTAATGAGTCTTCCCTTTAAATCGAGAAGATTTAGTTAGTATCACTTTAACTTTTACGCACCATAAAAAGTTACCATAACATACAATGACTGTTCTAGAGTCTTTTAGGCCTAATAACTTCACTAGTTAAGCACACAGAAATAGTTTGTGTATCACTTTCCAAGGTTGGATCAATTTTCTTAGAAACATTGTATAGAGACTTCTTTCGAAGTTGTAGACTTGAAAAATTATATCATCTCCCTAAAAATTTTAAATTCTATCGCACCGATCAAGTCAAAGTCTTCAGGTAAACGGCTATCCTGAAGATCCAATGGATCAGCTGGACAGACCACATATGAATATGTGTCCTTCTAACTAAGTATGAACGACTATTTTTCAGCGAAAGAATAAAAACACATCATAAACCGCCCCGGTCACTTTCAGTCATCTGGTTAATGGCTATCCTCATAATTTACTGGTAGAAGTGAGGACCAAACACATCCGAAGATATGTCCTTCAAACTGAAGCAACCGACATAATTCTAAGCGATAGTGACGTTTCGTTTTTTTTTATATATATATATAAAAATGAAAGATACGGTTACTCTGGATTGATCATCCCAATAAGCTCAACAAGATTTTGAAAACGAGTTCTGTCAAACGCTTTAGTAAAAAGATCAGCGAAGTTATCTAACGAATCAACCTTTTCTAGCACTATTAATTTCTTCTCAGCACAATCCCGTATAAAATGATGACGAATGTCAATGTGTTTAGTTTTGCTATGTTTTATGGGATTGTTAGTTACTGAGATTGCAGCATTGTTATCAACACAAATAGGAGTTTGAGTGAAATTCAGACCGTAATCGCGCAATTGCTGTTGTATCCAAAGAACCTGGGAGCAGCAGTTCGATGCTGCCATGTACTCTGCTTCACAGGTAGAAATGGCTACCGAGGTCTGCTTCTTGCACTGCCATGACACCAATCTTCCTCCCAGAAACTGACATCCACCGGTTGTCGACTTCCTGTTCTGATTGCAACCTCCATAGTCAGAATCTGTGTAAGCGACCAAATCCAAGTCTCCCCCTTTCGTGTACCACAATCCTAGCTTAGGCTTGCCTTTGAGATACCGCAGTATTCTCTTTACTCCCTTCATGTGAGATTCCTTTGGGCTTGCCTGAAATCGAGCACAGAGACAAACTGCAAACATAATATCAGGTCTAGATGCAGTTAAATACATTAAAGAACCTATGATTGCTCGATACTGGGTGGGGTCCACGTCTTCATCACTGTCCGAATCAGCACCCAGTTTGTGGTTGACGCACACTGAAGTATCAAATGGAGTGCTGTCTTCCATCTTGAAGCGTTTGAGAACATCTTGGACATATTTAGTTTGATGGATGAACATCCCATCTTTCTTCTTATCAACCTGCAATCCTAAAAAGAAGTTAACTCACCCATTGCACTCATTTCTAACCTCTTTTTCATGACTTCTTCAAACTCCTGACACATGACGACTTTTGATGCAGCAAATATGATGTCGTCTACGTAGACTTGAACTAGTAGAAAATCTCGCCCTTTTCTCTTGACAAACAGCGTGCTGTCAATCTTTCCCTTTTCGAACCCATTCTCAAGTAAGTAATCAGATAAGGTGGCGTACCAGGCACGAGGGGCCTGATGTAGTCCATATAGCGCTTTACTCAGCTTGTACACATGATCAGGAAAGTCAGGGTCAGGAAAACCCGGAGGCTGTTCAACGTATACTACCTCATCGACTTTACCATTAAGAAAAGCAATTTTCACGTCTAATTGGAATACCTTCATCTCATTGTGTGCAGCAAATGCCAAAAATAGTCGAATCGCTTCCAATCTTGCCACAGGAGCAAACACTTCATTGTAGTCGATTCCTTCCTGCTGATTAAACCTTTTAACTACTAGCCTCGCCTTATTTCTTAAGATTATTCCTTTCTCATCTCTCTTACACTTAAAGACCCACTTTGTGCCAATAGCATGTACATTCTTCGGTTTTGCTACCAACTTCCAGACTTCCATATTCTCGAACTGAGATAACTCTTCTTGCATGGCTTCGACCCACGAGCTATCCCTGAGAGCCATTTAATAATTCTTAGGTTCAATCTGGCTGATGAAGCAGGTGTACAAGCATCATCACCATCCATGTTGAGAGTCACATGACCATCATGGGTTGAATTTGAGTTTGAGTCTCCCTTTGAGTAATAAGCAGAGGATTCTGACTTTGAACTTGAACTCGAAGTAACTTTCGCACCATACATTCCCGGATCCTGAACCTGATCAGTTGGTGTCTCTTTCCGAACCATGTTAAGTTCAAAAGTTCTTAATTTATTGACTGCTGTTTCCAAATCGATATTGGCAAACTCTTTATCTTCTCTCATCAAAACCGTGTACATTTCCCATTTCGGTGGAAGAGCATCAAGAAGTTTCTCTACTATCTCCTCTTCTTTGTATACAAGGGAGTAATTGCTGAGTTCGGTCATCAGGTGATAATATCTTGTGATGATATCATCAAGTGATTCATTTTTCAAATATTTGAACACCGAGAATTGGGTTTTTAGTAGCTTAATCTTGGATGCACGTATCCCCACATTACCTTCATATCGGTTTTCTAGAGCTTCCCAAAGCTCTCTAGCAGTTTTGTATTTCTTGAAGGTGTGTAGAATTTCTTATGAAAGAGCCATGGTGATTGCTGCATGAGCTTTACTCTCTGCCTCATACATCTTCTTTTCTTCCTCTTCCATCTTATTGTACTTCTTAATCTGATCACGACCCTCAAACAAGGCCGTTGGTGGAATGTATCCATCTTTAATGCACACCCACATCTTAGCATCTTGATATTTAACATACTGCTCAAACTGATCTTTCCAAGCCACGAAATCGGTACCCTTTAGCATTTTTGGGGCCTCAGTTGCTGAACCGGCCTCAACTTCCATTTTCACCAGTTCCGTAATGTTTATCGAAGTCATCGCTGAAAGAAACACAACTCAAAACACGAGGAAAGTATAAAGTAATTTTTTATTTTTTTGAACAGTGCCCAGTAGGCGAATTTATGATTAACTTCGCTTAAGCTTAACTTCGCTGGTTTTCCACAACTTCGCTTACTCAGATGGCGAAGTTGTTCTCAACTTCGCTTGAGATTAACTTCGCTTCCTAACTTCGCTTCTTTCTTAACTTCGCCTGATGTTAACTTCGCTTATTGACAACTTCGCTTAATTCAAGCGAACTTGTGAGACAAGCGAAGTTAATGATAACTTCGCTTAAACTAATATCTTCGCCTAAACCCTACGAACAGTTACGGCAACTTCTCCTGATGAACACAAGGTTTTTGCAGGATTTAATTTGACGTATTGCGAGGTATGCGAAGGTGTAATGGGTTATATTTGATAGTGGGAAATGGGTAGGACACAAAAACTCGGTATTTCAACGTAAACTCGTCCCGCGAATAGTCGAACGGAACGATTTCTACACCCGTGTGATAATCCCGAACCACACAATCACGAGCAAATGCTCTGATACCAATTGTAGGTTCCCAGCCGGATCTACACGGAAGTATCTCGTACTACGTAGGTGCGGAATCCTTAAGTAAGACGATACGAGTGTTCGATGCGATATACGTTAAAACCAAGCACAAATACACGTTACAATACTCAAAAGACACGTTGTATTGCAACTCCTTTAACACGTGATATGCAAATCACAATTACACGTTCTTCAAAAAACTATTCTAAACAAGCCGTAACATCTGTTTAAATATACTTCGACAACTTCACCTAACAGACTAGGCGAAGTTGTCAATAACTTCGCTTGTCCCACAAGTTCGCTTATATCAGGCGAACTTGTGAGACAAGTTGTCTAAAACACATAAACAAAACCAACTAACATGATTACAGACACTAGATACTGAACTACTGACATCATGTACCAACAATTGTAACTTTAAACTTCTAATATCTAGACATTGTAAATGGTTAACGTTTTGGTCTAAAAGTTGAAGAAATTTTGTGTTGCTTAATTTGTTGTTTAAATTTATTATGTTTGTTGACATGTTTTTCCACCTGCGTGTAACACGGGTCTACACCCAATCTGCCCGAAATCAAATGATTTTTACAAAAGAAAAAATTGCAAGTCCAAAGACAGGCCATATATATTGTGTAGGTTGTTTAAGATGAAGCATGATTCGTTAATGAAAGACTTGAAGGATAGAGCTTTGTTTGGAAAGCTTCAAGCAGGTAATTGTGTGGTTTTAGTTTGTTATCATAATTTTTAAAATGTTAATATTCATTACCATTGTCAAAATTATGTTAGTATACCATATATCCTTAAGATATATTATATTGGTATTCAATAACTTATATAATCTACTACTACTTGTCATGTGCAGTTGTTTACACAATTAAATTTCAGAAACGCGAATTGCCCCATGCACATATATGCCTGTTTTTGCATTCCGATCATAAAATTTATAATCCGGAGAATATAGAAAAATTTATCTCAGCCAAAATTCCAGATAAGAATGAAGACCTGGAGTTTTATTCGCTTGTAAGAGACCACATGATGCATGGTCCTTGTGGTGTTGCTAACCCTAAATGCTCTTGCATGGTCGATAACTCATGTTCTAAAAAGTTCTCAAAAACTTTTCGAATGAGACATCAATTGATTATAATGGGTTTCCTGTTTATCGACCAAGAAATTTGGGTAATGTTGTGAAGTCTGCGGTCAATTTATACAACAGACATGTTGTTCCATATAACAAGAAATTGTTAAAAAAAATATCAGGCCCAAATCAATGTTGAATGGTGTAATCAAGAGGGTTCGATAAAGTATTTTTTAAGTACATTAATAAAGGCCCTGATCGTGCTACAATATCACTTGTACAAGAAAAGACTGACAATCAAGATGAAGTGGTAGACGAAGCTAAGGCGTTTTATAATTGCAGATATCTATCTGCATGTGAGGCTGCATGAAGAATTTTTTTTTTGACGTCTGTTATAGAGTTCCTTCTGTTACCCGGCTTTCGTTTCATTTACCTTGAAAACAAACAGTTGTGTTCGTAGATGATGATGACGTGGAAGATATTTTAAACAAGCCGACTGTTGGTTCTTCAATATTCACTGCTTGGATGGAGTGTAATGAAAAATATGGTCTTGCTCGAACGCTAACTTACATTGAGTTTCCAAAAAAAATTGTTTGGAAACAAGATGAATGACATTGGGACCATAAATGAGGTTTCTCTATTGGTCGTGTTCATCATGTTCCTCCAGCTTTCAATGAAGCATACTATCTAAGAATTCTGTTAAACAAGGTTAGAGACCCTACGTGCTTTGAAGATATTTGTACTGTTGATGGTGAAGTGTGTTCTACTTATAGAGACGCTTGTTATAAAAGAGACCATTTAGACGATGACAACGAGTATATAGAAGCTATTGAAGAAGCAAGTCATACTGCAAGTGGTTATTATTTACGAAGTTTATTTGCTACAATGTTAATCATATATAGTTTATCTAGACCGGATAATGTATAGGAAAAAACTTGGCCGTATTTAATTGATGGCGTTCTTTATAAACAACAAAATGAGCAAAAAAAAAAATCCAGGTATCAAATAATTAGAATTTCTTATCTTTTTAAATACTTTAAGACATTACCAAATATGTTTAGTTAAAAACTCAGTTTTATTCTGTTGTGATTCGTTATAGATTTGGTGCTTTTAAAGGCACAACTAAAAAACCTCGCGTTACTTGAAATTCAAAACTTCCTACTCCGAAATAATTATACTCTGCGTTATTTTCCTACAATGCCTTTCCCTGATGAGGATTCTTCGTTGCATCAACAAATCGTTTTATGAACAAGGAGCTAGCTTATGATACACAAGTCATGACTGTTGAGTTTCAACGACTTTTTATTTCATTAACGGCTGAGCAACGAGATGTGTATAATGAAATGATGAAAGCAAATGATCCAAAGAAGGGGGTATTTTCTTTGTGTATGGTTATGGAGGGACGGGGAAAACTTTTTATTTGTAAGACATTATCGGTTTTCATAAGATCTAAAGCTAAAATAGTTTTAAACGCTGCCTCCAGCGGTACATCTTTGTTACTTGAGGGAGGTAGAACCGCTCACTCTAGATTTTTAATTCCTATAAATCTAACTGAGGATTCTACCTGTTCAATAACAAGGAATCCAGATATTCGCAACATAATGAGTAAAACGGATCTGATTATTTGGGACGAGGCTCCTATGATACATAAACATGTTTTTGAAGCCTTGGATAGGACTTTAAAAGATGTTTTAAAAAGTGGTAACCGTAACACTTATGAACATCCATTTATGGGGAAAGTTATTATTTTTGGAGTGATTTTAGACAAATTCTACCAGTAGTACAAAACGGATCAACATTACAAAACGGAGTGATAGTATAGAAAAGTCTGATGGTGTTGGTCCTGGTTTCGATCCAACATTACACTAACCGAATTTTCTAAATGGTTTAAATATGTCTGGTATGCTTAATCATATATTGGTTCTAAAAGTTGGCGTGCCAATAATATTACTAAGGAATATAGATCAGAAGAACGGTTTATGCAACGAAACCAGATTACAAGTAATTAACTTGGGGAGGCGTATTATCGAAGTAAAGGTTATTTCAGGTACTAGCATTGGGTTTCGCACTTATATAACTCGTAGTGGTCTAACTCCTTCAGATAAGAAACTGGCATTCAAATTGAAACGAAGATAGTTTCCTGTTGCGGTTTGTTTTGCAATTACCATTAATAAAAGTCAAAACCAATCACTAGCAAGAGTTGGCATATACCCGCGAGAACCGGTTTTTACACATGGTCAACTATATGTGGCTTTATCACGAGTGAAGAGTAGAGACGGTGTTAAAATGCTTATATTAGACAAGGAAGATAAGTTACAAATAAAACTACAAATGCGATTTATAAGGAACTATTTACTAATTTGTAATTGTAAAATGGATGTTATTTTAGTTGAATGTTATGTTTTTACATTATTTATATTTCACTTGATGCTAGAAAAGTGTGGATGTTACATTATTTATATTTTTCCACCCGTGAGTCAATAACCTAGTATATAGGAATATATCTTGGAAAATTGAGGCGCTTATACGTAGCAAATTTGAGATTCTTCAATTTACTTTTAGAAGACCAAATGAATCCATTCATTTGTAATTCAAGAAACTAGACTAGAGGTTACAATGAACCCATACCATTGTAAGGTACTTAATATTCAAAACAAACAAAGGAAATTAAAAGATTCGAGTTAAGTATAGGCATCTTTTTAAAAAAAAAACAAGAATAAGAATTGAAATATTCCACATAACAAAGAACATTTCAATTTTTGTCGCATTAATACAAGTATAACACTTAGGTAGCGTTTGGTATGCATGAATGGAGGACGGAATGGAATGATTCATTGTGAGGGAATGAAAAATAGTATGTTTGGTTGATCAAAGGAATGGAATGACCCACTACCTAGTCCATTTCATTCCCTCTAAAATACCCCAATTTCATTTTATCCATACCCCATATTTTTTTTCATTCTATTCCATTCTTCACCCTACATAACCTCCACCACCCTCTGAACAACACCACCACCGAACATCAACACCCACCAATCACCACCGCCACTGCCACCAGCCACCACCATCGTTGTCCATCGCCGCCACCAACCATCACCATCGGTGGCAGCCGCTCAGCACCGCCAGCCGCCCGCCGAATATATCAACCATCACCCCACCATCACACATGCCGCCCACCGTCACCGCTGTCCACCATCGCCACCATTGTCACCAATCACCACCATCGGCGTCCTCCGCCTCCACAACCCACCTCCACAAACCATCGCCATCAGTGCCAGCCACCCACCATCTCCAACCACCCGCCGCATCCATCAATCATCGCCCCACCATCACACACGCCGCCCACCGTCATCGCTGCCCACCACCACCTCCACCGTTACCGCCACCGCTCCCACCACCACCACCACCACCACCACTCACTACCATTTTAATTTTTTTTTTCTTACCTACCAACAATACAAAGTAATGATTCATTTCATTCCCATGTGGTAACCAAACATTTCACTGGAATGGTAATAACCCATTCCATTTATTTGTTCATTCCATTACCACGTCCATTCCTTTCCGTCGTTCATTCCATTACCCCATACCAAACATACCCTTATGTCTTTGATTGTATTTCTACTCGAGTTGTCAACTCCATTGAGGATTATGCATGCCAAAAAAATGACTTAACGTACATGTCATCTTGATACGAAAATCGATATAGAAATTTTGTTGTCATGCATGAAATTGTACTAGGTATGGTTATTGTTGTACATGTATACCTTTTCGAGTGAGTAATATAGCACAATCAATACTAGGTATGGTTATTGTTGTACATATATACCTTTTCGAGTGACTAATATAGCACAATCAACACCACGTGTGAGGCAGGGCCGTCTCTCAGAATACGAAAAAAACTCGAGGCCTGGGACATGAAAAACAAAAGAGCTTAAAATGCAAATAAGTCAAAAACTCATATATTTTAGACAAATGTGATAATAATAGTAATAATAAACGAATATTTTTTAGCAAAATGATCAAACAAAAATACTTAAACGAATCCAATGCTCCTCAAGAATTTTTTTTAATGATCATTGATCTTATAACATCGTTCTATGTAGTAATAATCGTCAATACGTCAAATTTTTCTTAGAACATTGTTGATTGTCCGCTACCCTAAAAACATGTGTATCTTTACGTTTTTTTATATTTGTGCTTACTTAACTCTTCTTCTATTTTCATATTTCTACATTTTTTTACTAACTAAATGTTTAGCTCTAGGGGGGGGGGGGGGGGGGGGGTTAATATATTTATAAAAAAAAGGTTAACGAAAAAAGTCTATGGATTAACCAAGGTATATTAATTAATGGAACTAATTAATATGAAATACAGTAACTAAAAACTCTAAGATATTAGAATAAAAACATATGAGCCCTTAGAGGGAGTGGTATTTGATTGATGTTGGTTGTTATTATTTATTATTGTTATGTTTAATTGTAAAAGTGAGGGGAGTGATGAGCCTGATCCAAAAAAATACACAAATATATAAAAGTCTTTTATAAAACTATGGGTCCTTAGGGATAATGAACCTGTGGCTTGAGCCCTCTCCTTGGGCCGGGCCTGGTGTGAGGAAATATGATAGTCATGTGACTAAAATATCTTTTTAACGAGTAAAACATCATTTTCATTTATAAAATTTGGTTACTTACGCAACTTTAATGCACAAACCCTTATTTCTTTTTATTTTTATTTTTCATCTAGATCATTGAGGTTTCTGAATCTTATCATTTTCATCTATTTTATTAACACGTTAATTTTTTAGCATTAAGCCAGAGGTATTCTGACTTTTTTTCTATTTAGATGAAAGTGACAATTATGACCAAACCTCGTGAAAGATTCCAAAAGATGAATATTATATATTTAACCATTTCAATATAGTTTGTTACTAATAACTTATAAAATATTTACTTCAATCATATATTTACTAAAAATACAAAAAAATGTTTGTTTATCTATTTCTTAAGTCGATTTTTTTCTTCATTTTTTACTAACTTTTGGGTTTTTTGATTAGTTGTTTTAAGTGTTCATTATAATCCTTTTACAAAAATATAAAACTTTTATTAGCTATTTGTTTAACTATGTGTGTGGGTTGTGAATCTAGATTTTTGTGAAGTTTTGTATGATTGCTTAGTTTTACCTTAAATTTAGGTTATATATCCATCGTTAACTTGGCCCGTAATCCCTAACGGGTAAGGATAAATAAATTGGTTGATTGGTTAAATATGTGAACTACATACGAAAAGAATCTGAATAAAAGGGTATGCAAACCGTTTAGGGTTTTCTTTGAACAAAACTTTTTTAGGTCATAAGTCGCAAGCTAAAAAATAATAATAAAAAAATCATAACTAAAAATATAAATAAAAAACGAAAAAAAAAATTTTAAAAAAAAAACTAAAATGTTTTCCCCGTCATTTCCGTTAAAAAAATCGACGAAAAGACACAATAGATCGCAAAATATAACACAATGCCGAACAAACTATAACACAATGTTGAGTAATATAGCACAATATCAATAAAAAACAGACACATTGGTGAGTGAAAAATATAATTTTGTATTTTGTTATTATTATGTTTTGTGTTTATTTTCGTCATTGATTTTGTCTTTTCTTCCTTGATATTGTGTCTTTGTTTCGTTTTTCTTTCTAAAAAAAGTGGAAACTCAAATGAACCCTGTTATTTATGTTTTTACTTTTTTCGTTTTTTTATTAAATTTTAAGTTATAATTTTTTATTAACTTTTATAAAAAAAAAGGAGTTTTTCTGTAAGGCTACAAATTCTTCTTATTATTCTTATTTTTATTCCTTTTTTAGATCCTCAATATGTTATCCCTCTAATATACAAGCCTACAAGGGAGGTTTGGTATCAAAATAATCTTTATTAATATAATTATTATTTATTCACACTTTTATACTATAAATCCCTTGTAAAGATTTACTTAATTCATAAGAAATTAATTAATCAAATGGTATATTTGAATAACAACATATATGAATGAGTTAAGTGTCATTTTGATACATGTGATTTGACTAACTACGCAACTTTAGTACCTATTTTTTATTTTGTGCAAATCGCTGCCTCAGTTTCAAAAAATTTGCAATTTTAGTACTTTTTTAACCCCGTTAATTTTTCTCCGTTAATTAAAGGGTATTTGGGTAACTTTGCCTTTTTCTCTTTTCTCTCCCTGTCTTCTACCAGCCCCTAACATTGAAAAGAGATCTCATATGGGTTTTATATATCAAATCCCACCCCACCACCGCCAACCACCATCTCCAGCATCATTGCCAATCACCACTACTGCATCACCGCCAGGCTCCACCACCACCTGCACCGTCTCTCTCTCTCTCTCTCTCTCTCTCTCTCTCTCTCTCTCTCTCTCTCTCTCTCTCTCTTCGCCAACCACCATCTCCAGCATCATTGCCAATCACCACTACTGCATCACCGCCAGGCTCCACCACCACCTGCACCGTCTCTCTCTCTCTCTCTCTCTCTCTCTCTCTCTCTCCCTTGAGCCACAACTATCATTCGATTTTCCGGCTATCTTTGCCTGAATCCATAATCATCGCCTTCTCTTGCAAACCAAACCCCCCTTTTCAATGATGCCACCGAATCTAGTCGCCGCCATCTGAATCAGATGCAAAAGTAGTGGAATCAAGACACCGATTGATTTTTCGCCTGCTTTCCGTTTTGCCGGTTTCAGTTCTTGAAAACTCACCGATTGATTTTCCGGTTGCTTTTCGATTGATTTCTAGATTGATTTTGATTTTCCGTGGGTCGGCGGCTTCTATCGGATGTTCGCCGGATTTACTCCGTCGTTAATTAGTAGCTCCATCGGTGGTGGAAGTGCCTCTATTTATGTATGAAAAGAAAGAAATTTGGTGGAGAAAATAAAGTGATTTAGGTGTGATTCGTTTGTTTGATATTGTAGGGGGTTTGATTTAGGAATTTAGGGTTAGAGATGAAGATAAGTTAGAGATGAAAATATAATGGGGGGATTTGATTATAGGAAAAGATAAAATAAAGGAAATTACCAATTTAACCATGACTTAACGAATAAAATAAACGGTGTTAAATAAAAGTACTAAAATTGCAAGTTTTTTTAAACTGAGGTAGCCATTTGCATAAAATAAAGAATAAGTACTAAAGTTGCGTAGTTGGACAAACCACATATATTAAAATGACACTTAACTCTATATGAACTTATCACTTATATATCGATGTCATTCTAGAAAAATATAGGGCATACCTTAGACGCTTGCATATGTGTCGATTGCAAAATTAATGGCCCATAACAATGTGATAAACATAATGTCTGATTTGAGATTCTTACATTTACTTTGAGAAGACCAAATGAACCCATTCATTGTAATTCAAAAAAACTTAGCTTACAAATTAATCCATTCCTTTATAAGAAACTTAATATTCAAAACAAATGAACAAAGGAATGGTTCGAATGTAATATTCAAAAACTGTCAACGAATAGAAGTATTTCCCAATAAGAAATGTTTCTAATTTTTATCACATCCATAGCCATGAAACACTTATATATGCCTTCGGTTCTATTTCTACTTGTGTTGTCAACTTCATTGAGGATCACGCATACCCACAAGACGTAAACTTCAAATCTCCATTAGATATGACATTCTATACAGACCTTTCGTGGCTGAAAATATTATACAAGTGGTACCATGTGCAATGATATATATGTATATAGTGAGAAGCGTCTATAAAAAGTGGAGCTAGAGTCTGAACCACATAAGGCAAAAGAAGCATCTAGAGCTCAGACGTTTCCTTTAGTCCTAGCAGCTTCTGGTCCATGTTTAGAGGTTTCGGATAAAAAATCTTGTTTTGAGACGTCTCCTCTTAGAAGACGTTTGTGTAGACGCTTCCTATGAAAAGTGTCATGTGTCGTGAAATAGTGGTCCACTGATGGGTGTGGTTGTTAGATAAAGCATCTAAAATATTGACGCTTCACTTATGTGTCAATTTCCATGTCTTACTTTTAGATACTTTCTATGTATAGTTTGGTAATTAGTTGTGGGACCAACGTTCATGTTTGTGATTTTCCCATTTTTTTGAACATCCATATATGTAATAAGGGGTGTTCAAATCTGGGTATCGAGAGTTTCACATATTGAAAACTTTAAATATTCGAAATTTGGATCCGATTTCTGGAAGAAAAAAAATTTATTATTTAATCATTATATAAAAGGTTGTTGGGTCATAATTTGGTTAGGCTGACGCATATCAAAAGGCCATGACATGATCAAGACTAAAGTGACATAAACAAAGACGAGTTGAAGAATTACATTGGTGTAATACCGAAATCCCTATGGATTTCGGGGAGGGATTTCGTTTAGGCTATTTTGGGC
The DNA here is from genome assembly GCF_021521415.1 of Bidens hawaiensis. Taxonomy (NCBI): domain Eukaryota; kingdom Viridiplantae; phylum Streptophyta; class Magnoliopsida; order Asterales; family Asteraceae; genus Bidens; species Bidens hawaiensis. The sequence goes on from NW_027498512.1 coordinate 100,537, forward strand.
TTTGGGCTTTTTGTTGGGTTAGGTAGTTTTAGTTTCCCTATATATAGATAACATGTATAGAGAAAATATCGATTTTGGGTAATCTCATGTACTAGACGATTTACTAATATAACCGTGTGCATTTGGAGTATTATCGTGTTTATTATATTTATATTGTTCTTCTACATCGTTCTTGAATCATCACGGTGTTAGGATTCCGCACTAACATTGTGTTTGGGTTGATATCATATTGTAGTGATCCAGATTCGGGACTTACAATTGGTATTAGAGCCTTTTGAACCATTCAAGGCTCGGTTTGATATCAACGGATTCAAGATCTAAGTGTGTTTGGTGGTTTGGTTTTGTTTTCCGGCGATCTGCGATTCGGAGAAGAAGAAGTGCTATATTTGGTTAAAGTTTGGGTTATATTTAGAAACAATTCAAATCCCATCAATCTAGGGATTTAGTTGTTACAAAAATCTTCTGGTCAAACGAAACCACGGGTGTCGGTGGCGGTATTTCCTATTTTTCGGTCAACTTTATTAGTTTTCGGCTTTAAATCAAGGAGTTCTCGGCCAGAATCAAGGGTTCTCGGCCATATTTGATTGTTCTCAGTCAGAAACAAGAGTTCTCGGTCAGATCATCTAGTTTTCGGTCAAACTTTGTGGTTCTCGGTCAACGCTACCTGTTCTCGGTCAACAAGCGTTCTCGGTCAAAAACCTGCTCGGTAAAAAAATCTCGGTCAGAAACGATTTTGGCTGGAAAATTTTTCTTGAACGAAATTTTTCCAGAATACTCCTTATAAGTAAAAATCCATTCTTGAAAATTTTGGAGAAAACATTTTTTTTCGGGTGATTATCGTTGAATTTTTTGACGGGAAATTCGAAAAATTTGTCTTGAACGAAATTTTTTCTAGACACTTCTCTTGAGTGGGACATTTTTCTTGAAAATTTTGACGATCATATTTTTCCGGAAAAAAAATTTGGCGGGAAAATCAGATTAATACCTTTAATTACTCATTGGATTCTCCACAACCCATCTCAGTGTTTGGAATTACTCTTAATCAGCCTGCTCCCTCACAAGTAGTATTTCAGAGTTCGTCATCTGAGGTAAGTTTTCAAAAATGTTCTCAAGATTGTGTTGATAAAATAGAATTATATAAGCTCCACAATGATAATTTAATCAGAGACATGGAAAGAGTAAAATCTGAAAATTTTAAACTTAAGAAAAATGAAAAGGCTTTCCTAGATAAAATAGAAGCACAGAAAAAGGACATATCTAAGCTTAAGTCTGATTTCGGTATAAAAAGTTGTCACCACTTAGATGCCAAACAGGAAATCGCTGAACTAACTGCAAAACTGGAAGCCTCCAAGTTAGAAATTCTGAATCTAACTAGTAAATTTGAAAGGGCTGAACTTGATTTCAAAAAATTCGAGGGTTCCAGTAAAGTAGTCAATTCAATGATTGAAAATCAATTATGGTGGAAAGAAGATGAAGGTGATGGTAGAGGATATAGTCAAGTACCCCCACCATACAATGACAACTATACTAGTCTTCCTCTTACCAAAGAGCAGGAAGAAAAGGTAAAAGACATGAAATATGGTAAAAAGGTTCAATCTGAAATTGTTGGATTAGGAGAGGTAATTAATCCTGCTTTTAAATGTGTGAACAATTTTGGTGCATCTACTTCATGTGCAGATATAGTAAATAATGTTGCTTCTGATAGTAAGGGGTTCAGGCTAGTGAAAATGAATCTTATTCTAATGTGTCATCAAACTCAGATGACCCCACAACACAAAATTATACTAATAATAATACACATAGTTGTGGCAATAAAGGGAAGGCACATAAGAAATCAGCACAACAGTCTCGTCCTCATAGATCCTCCAAATCTTCATGTGTTGATAAATCATTGGGTGCTATTTATGTTAAGAGGCAAACATGTTACCACCGTGGCACGCCATGAAATATAGCCAGAAATTGTGTTCATCGTCTATATGTTCCCTATTACAAGCAAGATCAAAAGACTTCACCAAAGGGCAAGAAGAATGGAAAAACCTTTCCTAAGAAGGAATTCCAACATGAGGCAGGTGCTTCTGTTGACATTAGAAGAAGGATGAAGGCGTGTTTCATCTGCGGGAACGGTGAGCATTTGGCAAAGGAGTGTCATTACCGTGCTGTTAATAGACAAGCTTCTCAAGTGAAATGTAATAGGTTTCAACCGAATCTAGTGGTTAAACAAAATGCTTATTTTACAAAACCACGAGTACCTATACAACGGGTCACAGATACTCAAGGATTCAAAGTTAATATGACAGGTTTGCACTCAAATGATTTAGAAAATGTTAAAAGAAAAATAAATTTTCTGAAGTCAAAGAGTGTTGAGAGTTCTAAGAATTTGAATTCGAATTGCTCCACTCCAAAGTCTGTTCTTTTTAATTTCACTAAACCAAGACAGACTTGGAAACTTAAAACTTAGCAAACAGAATCTGAAATGACAAATGATTCTGTTAAATATGGGAAAGATATGAGTTGGCAAGAGGTCACATATGTTGATGCTCAAGGGAACCCCGAGACATTTATGACTTGGGTTCCTATGTCCAACTGATCCCGCTATGCGTGTAGGAACAACCACAAATTCATTGCCTATTAAATGGGTAGTTCCATGCACATCACAGGACAAATATCCATTGTTTTTTTTAAATCTATAAACCATAAAATGGGTTATTTGTTGCCTGGACGGGAGTTTTGGGTGATAGAATGTTTTTAATATGCTCTCTAAGTGTGTAGAAACAAATCAGTGATGCATTGCATATTAAAAGTTTGTTCCAGACATTCAACTCGCAAGGATGAAGAATCTCAAAACAAACTTATTCTTAAGGGGAGATTTTCACAAATGGGAAAATGATGTCTTGAAGATAGAAGGTAACCGTATCACTTGGTATGAAAAATTGATCAGTCAAAAATATTTCAATATTTTAATTTTTTTTAAATACAAAAATTTGTTCACGTATAGTTTTTTTTTTGTTTTATTTCAAAAATGTGAAAATGACTTGATCATACATGAGAAATGATATTACGTCAGTTGGCTGACTATTACACTTTATCTTATTTATATTATTAAATACTACGTTTCGAGGATTGTGTCTTTTTGAGGTTAAATTTGTACATAAAAGTTTCCATTTCGGTTATACGGGATAGCCATTTACCTGAAAACTGAAGAGTGACCGGGGTGATTGAGTTCTTAACATGTGTGTCTTCTATAACCCTTGGGAAGTGATATGATTATTCAGTTAACAGCTTTTTAAAAGCTTCAAAATATTTTCAAATGAAAATTGATAGGAAAATTGTTTTCGTGTGCATAACGGGTGAAGTTATTAAGCTTAAAAGGCTCTAGAACAGTCATTGATTTGTATGGTATCTTTCCATGATGCGTAAAAGTTGAAGTGATATAAACTAAATTTACTAAACTTACTGTGGAGAGTCATTTTGAAGAAATGTGCATGTCTCCATATACATCTCTCCGAATGATAGGCAGAAAAGTAATTATCCAGTCATACACGAGCCCGTTAGTGTATTGATCACCAAAAATATTATGTTTCTAAGTTATTGCTTAAGTTATAAAAAAAAGGAAAAAGAAAAAATTAATAAAAAAATTGATTATTGTGTTATTAAAAATTCGTATTTTAAAAGCTTAAAGGGTCAAACTAGAACTACAGAGATGGGGGCATAAAAGTAAGTCATGTCATGTCTCGAATGAAAGGTCTGTAAGTCTGGATGGCTTGTAAGTCCAACGTTCAAACTTTAAGCCTAAAATTCTGTTTAATTATCTACAAAAATCTTTTGATCAAGCACTAGGGGGTTGGAGTCAAATTGGGGTGATCTGGGAAATCCAAATATGATTTGAGAAGAGATAGGAGGCATCACAGGTCCATGAGTGATGTCCATCTGAGCTTTATGCCGAACTGAACCTAGTTCATATCACTAATGCAATGAAAATCATGATAAGTTCGTTATACCCTCTATCAACCTGTTTCTTTATGTCATAATAACGCTGAACATGAATCTTTGTGAAAGCACCTTAATCAATAAGATTTCATGTTCGGATCTTTTCATAAAGGTGGAAGATTTATCAAAAACTGAAATTTGTTCCCAAATTTTTGCCAAATTACAAGAAGACCGGATGATTAAATTTGTTTTATTTGCTGTTTTCGGTTTTATTTTTGTTTATATTATTTTATTCCATTTTATTTATTTTAATTTTACATCGTGATTACTCTTGTCGTAACAAATGTGTTAAAAAATCGTTTTAAAGTTTGTTTTAGCTGTTGTCTTCAGCTCATGAAATCTGATGTCGGTTATTGTGTTATTTTTGGCTTAGCTGGTATGATCTCATTTCAAGTCTTTTCTAGAAAGTCTTAAAAATCAGAAAAAAAATAAAAATTACAAAAAATATGTCTGTCTTATTTTGTTATATTTAATGTTTTCAAAATATTTTGGTTGATCTTTCTATCAAAGTTGATTGTTCTTTCAAGACTGATTTCTTGCAACGGAAGCATATGAAGTATCTGAGATTCAAATTGGATGATGCTGTCATTAAGGGGGAGATGGTAGAGTATTGGATGCAGATGCTGAAGTTGCTGATCATGTTCAAGTAAAGGTTCTGAAGGTTTTGAAAGCATCCGTCTAAGGGGGAGATTGTTGGATCATAATTTGGTTAGACTGACACATATCAAAAGGCCATGACATGATCAAGACTAAAGTGACATAAACGAAGACAAGTTGAAGAATTACATTGGGGTAATACCGAAATCCCTATGGATTTTGGTTAGGCTAGTTTGGGCTTTGGGCTTTTTGTTGTAACATCCCGTTTTTCTAGTGTCGGGTAATAAATGAAAATACGAGTTATTACGAGTCGGGCAAGTGTTGGGTTAAATGGATATGGGTATGGACTTGGGTTATGAAAGAAAGAGGAAAAGACCATGGGCTTAAGTCCATGATCCATAATTATACCCATTAATCATTCACTTCACACGTATTCCATACACCACCAAAACATACACTTAGCTCTCTCTCTCTAGCCGAAATCACCAAGGAAAACCGATCCCGACCCAAGGTAATGATAGTATGATGTTGCATAAACTCAAATCCGTTAAATATGGTCGCGAAACGACGAGCCGACACCATTACACCGTTTAACTCACGAGATCCGGGTGGAATCGGGTATAAATAGTACCTAACATGAGTTTAGGGGTTACCCTAGCTCAGATTTGGATCAAACGGGACGAAAAACAGTGAAAACTCGTTTTTTCGGCGTATCCGCGATTTTCCTGCGACGGCGCCGGAAATGGTACGAAGTAAAAGGGGAATGTCAGAGAATGTTCCTGTCATTCTCTGACCTAACCCTAGTTAACGAATTAGGGGTGATTCGCCATGTAATTCGTTACAGAAAACATAGCGAACTAACTTCAGTTCGTGTTCAATTCGTTAAGGGGAAAAGATAACGAATCACCCTTGATTCGTTATAGCCAGTTCGTTAGAAGAGATAACGAATTAGATGGACTAATTAGTTATATGCACTGGTTCTCTATGGACTGATTCGTTAAGAAGTCCAGTTCTTGAAGGGTTCAATTCTCTATGAGAACTAATTCGTTATGATAACACAATTCGTTAAGAGCAGTGTAACGAACTAGAAGTTTAATGGAATTACATAATGGTCCTTAGACATAGAAAAAGAATGATTTAATTTCAAAGAAGTCCTTGAACTTTTAAGTTAGCAATTTATTAATAATTCAAAATTCTAATGGAAAATGTGTTAAGACGGTTAATGAAAATAAAATTTTTCCAAGCTGACCTGGCAGCTCGACCCCAGCCAAGGGCTATGCCCCTTGGACCTTGCTAGGGGCTGCCGCCCCTAGACCCCGCTGCCAGGGGCGCTGCCCCCGGACCCCCGTTCCATAAGGGTTATAACTAGACTAGAAACGCGATGTGAGTAGTGATAGTTAAATTGATACGTGTAATTGTTATACAGTTAGCCGAGCACAGCTAAGGAAAGGAATAACAAATGACGGTGAACGTAATCGAGTTCAGGTGAGTTTCTAGCCCCATTTCCTTATTATGTTTTCGGGGCTGTGTGCATACTCCATGTTATAGTTAATATACTTACCTTAAGTGGTAAGTGTATGCCTTTTATGATTATGTATAGATGAATGCTTGACGGTGCGTGAATGATCTTCGAATATTGCATGTACCGTCGGGTGATAGTTTGGAGATATGAACAATACGTATATAAAGTATGAATGATTGCTTGTTGGTACGCGAACGATCTTCGGATATTGTACGTACTGCCAAGTTATAATGTTATGTATAATGTATGAATGGTACGTACGTATGTTTTGAAGGAATGTAAGAGATAGCCAGGTATAGAAGAAAGAGACTGAGCCCTAATAATACTCAAGGTAGAAAAGGGACCGAGCCATATAAATCTCGAGGCAGAAAGGGACTGAGCTCTAATAATACTCAAGGCAGAAAAGGGACCGGACCCTAATAATATCCGAGGCAGAAAAAGGAACCGGACCCTAATAATATTCGAGGCAGAATAGAATAATGTAAAGTAGAATTTAGAATAAAGTATAATGGTAAATATGTATATTATGGACGAATTATGAAAGTATTAAGTACGTATGAAAGTACGTAGTTATGAATGTATTGAATGTTGTATGATTAAGTAGAACTCACTCAGCGTAGCTGACTTTTAGTATGCACGCAGGCTAATCGACTTAGACAGTTGGCTTGAGGAAGACACATGGCAGGATCCGAAGAGGCTGACATCTGGAGATTTGTCGTGATGTTTGAAATACTATGTTTTATGTTATGTTTTTTAAAGACAAGTTATGGATGTTCGTAATGAATGGTTGACTTTTATATTATTCCGCGAAATTTTTTTATTAACTCTGATATTTAGAACCGTGTTTATGAGTAAATCCAACGTCTAAAGTAGGGCACCGGTAACAGGGCCTTACATTTGTTGGGCTAGGTTGTTTTAGTTTCCCTATATATAGATAACATGTATAGGGTTTATTGTTGTTTGAACACTTTGAGAGCCATCATCTGGAGAGAGAAAATCTGATTTTGGGTAATCTCATGTAATTGACGATTTACAAATATAATCGTGTGCATTTGGAGTATTATCGTGTTCATTATATTTATATTGTTCTTCTACATCGTTCTTGAATCATCACGGTGTTAGGATTCCGCACTAACATCGTGTTTGGGTTGATATCATATTGTAGTGATCCAAATTCGGGACTTACAAATATCAAAAGAAGTTTTAAAAATTTATTTCAAATATTAGAAATTTACCTGAAATATCTAAAATTTATCTTAATATCCGAAAGTTATCCAAACTTAAAATTTTATCTTAAATATCTAATTCATATTTCAATATAATAATTTTATAAAATGTTTCGTACCAAATTTCCAAAATTTCCAGAAATGCCTATTAAAATCCTAAAAGATATTTCAGGTTTGGAATTTCGGAAAATTAAGGACCCATTTAATATCCTTGAAGTGTTGATCAACCCCCCACCCCTCCTCTTACCATTTATTAAACGATCAAAAGATTAGCATAACAAACAACATATATCTTTTATCTTAGTTGGAGTGCGACGTGTGCTCATGCTTAATAGAAACATTAATGTTGTATATACATATTCTAACGAATTCTGTTATCAAGCGTAAAGTTACAGGAAATCGTATTGGGTTAGGCTAAACGTACATCATCTTCTAGTTGTCATACTCCTTCCTCTATACTTTCAATTCTTGTAACAATTTTATTTGACCTTTTACTCCCCTCTAATATTTTTTTTCTTTTTTATTTTATAGTCTTCATTTAAAATAATATATTAAATCAAACCTACAACGTCTTTTTTTAGTTTTTTTTTTCTCTTTTTTTGTGTTTGTTGTTTTCAACCATAATAATATATATTATTATCAGTTTCGACGATTACTTTATATATATATATATATATATATATATATATATATAGTGAGAGGATCAAGAGAAAACTTATCATTAGAGAGAAAACTTAAAAACTACTAAAGAGTTATTTTTTTCGTTTCTTCGATTCATCTTATATTTTGTTACACTTCATCGAAAATAATAATAATAATAATAATAATAATAAAAACGGTGTTGTAATAGACATACCTATTAGTGTGTGATGTTGTATTACAAATATGTAATATTGTGTATATTTTTTGTTCAATAGTGTTTAATTGCATATATTCAATATTTGTGTATTGTATATGTGCGATAATGTTATATTATATGCAAAAAAAATATTTTAAAATAAAAAATAAAATTCGATGTAGTACACACGTGCATTAGTGTTGTATTACACATATGTACTAATGTGTATTCGATGTGTTCATTAGTCTTATATTGCATATATACAATAGTGTGTACCAAATATGTGCAATATTGTTGTATTCTATGCAATACAACACCCGTGCATATATGCAATACACACTACACCCTCTAGAGTTTTCTCTTTAAGAAAACTTTTAAATTTGATTACACCCCTATATATATGTGTGTATATACATACATACATACATATACATACATACATGCATGCATGCATGCATACATACATACATACATACATATATAGGTAAAAGATCCAATACAATAACGTACAATATGTACGCGAATCCTTTTTTTCACGAATCGATTCATGAAATCACATTCCAACATCTCGGAATCATCAATACATACTCAGTTAATTATCGTTTCACCGAAAAAACAGTTTTGGATCGTTAATCGATCAACTTTTTACGTTTTTTTACGAAATCCGTTTTTTAACGTTTTAGTTTTGGTTGAGCGTTTTGTGTAACATCCAGAAATTTCCATGAATAACATTTAATATATTATTTACGTCAGAAGAATTAATTGAGTTAGTAGATAATAATAATAAGAATAATAAAGATAGAAGATGGTAGGCTATAAAGATGGAATTAATTATGGATAAAAAAGGAAAGATGGCCTAAGGTCCATGGGCCTAAGGGAGTATAAAAACCCCTTAAACCCTAATCCTTTCTATTTCCATCCATCTCTACATCATAGCCTACACACTGAAACACACACAAACACTCTCTAATATCACGGCTTAAGATCCAGAGCCAAAACTGAGCTTAGTTCGTGATAGATCTTGATTATACAAGCAAGACACGAGTGCATAGTTGCACATCGAGCTAACCGTAGCCTAAGAACGTAAAAAGGTACGTTCTTTTCGCCTAAAGATTATGTTTTTAAGGACGGTTTGCCCTAAAACTTAGCCCTAAGGCAAATTGGGTATTATTATACCATAAAAATATAAACTTGATGTTAAATGTCACACCCCAAACCACGACCTAGGCGTATGACACATATGTTGGTATCATATTTGTCAATAAATCAGAGTTACGGGTTTATGCAGAAATATTAGCGTGGATTATAATATAATATTTACATTAACAAAAGACGGGATTTAAAAGTTCCCGTTTAGTGTTTGAGTAAGATTACTTGTTATTACAAAACCACCATTAACATATTAAGAGTTTAATAAGACAAGTTTTATCCGGTCCATCGCATATCATAGCACTTCGAGCTTCCAAGCTCCTAATCTTGATTATCAGCAAAGTGTTTAGAAAATACGTCAGCAACACATGCTGGTGAATAAGCTGACGCATAAAATATTTTCTTTTGCTTGATTACCCCTCGAGATATAACTTAGGTCCGGCCCATCTTGGCTTAGGAATAATCAAGCTTTAAAACAAAACAAAATAATAAACTTAAGTCTCACACAAGATACCCTAGTAAACACCCCAGCGTTCGACACTACTTAGGTACCAGACGTATACACATGGTCAGTCTCACTCGGACGTAACTTAGGTTCGGCACATCGTGGCGGAGGTCATGACCAGGTGTGGTGCGGTGTGCCCACCGACTTTTTACCACATATGTAAGGATCCAAACAAACGTACACGACAGCCTGATGGCTAGCGATTACTTTTGTTTATAATGTTTTAGAGACACGTAATCTCATGTAATTCATTTCATTTATTTGACTCGATTAAACAAGTTTCTAAAGTTGGGCGTATTCACCTTTTCTTGAAATTGATCAGCTTCAATACCCTGACCGTGTCTTTCCCTTTTCTTTGCTATCTCGCACCTATAGTATGAGTATAACCTTTTATTAGTCGGATCTTTAATCCGGCTTAAGACCTTTAGTCTCTTTTTATAATCTTTACCTCGATTATAATTTCGTTATGAACATTTAGTTCGAATTATATTTTCTTTACTTTAAACCTTTAGTTTAAAAGTATCTTTTCTTTCTTTTCTTTAATAAGTTAAAACTCTTTAATTTAACTTATTTATTTTTCCTTGAAACACTACATTTCGTCTTCTTTAATTGTTGGGTCATTAGTTGGTTAGACTGACGCATATCAAAAGGCCATGACGTGATCAAGACAAAAGTGAAATAAATGAGGACAAGTTGAAGAATTGCATTATGGTTGTGATGGTGTAATACCGAAATCCTTAGGATTTCGGTTGTCTAGTAACACCGAAATCCCTATGGATTTCGGTTAGGCTAGTTTGGGCTTATTTGGGCTTGGCCTTTGGGCTTTGTATGGTAACCGTATATATAGTTAATGTTTAGTCATCATTTAGGGTTAGCAGTTGTTAATTAGAGAGAGCCACCATCAAGTGAGCAAATACCGATTTGGGTAATCTCATGTACTAGACGATTTAATAATATAACCATGTGCATTTGGAGTATTATTGTGTTTATTATAGTCATATTGCTCTTCTATCTCGTTCTTGAATCACCAATGTGTTAGGATTCCGCACTAACATCGTGTTCGAGTTGGTATCATTTTGTAGTGATCCAGATTCGGGACTTACAATTGGTAACAGAGCTTTTAGACCTATTCTAGGCTTGGGTGTGATATCAACGATTCAAGATCTACTGATTCATTGTTATTTCGGGTGTTTCTTGGTGTTTTGGGGATAGATCCGGCGAGCTGTGTACCGGAGAAGAGAAGGAGGTATTTTTGGTGAGAGATTGGGTTTTGAGTTTGGAAACAAATAAAATCTCTCTAATCTTGGAAGTTTGTTATCAATATCCTGCTGATTCTCTAATTTTCGGCCTATATAATCTGTTCTCGGCTAAGTTTCTCAGTTTTCGGCTAAGATTTAATTTGCTGAACAAGTAATCAACGTTTTCTGCCAAAGACAAGGGTTTTGGCCATATTTGTTCGTTCTCGGCCAAAAACTAGGGTTCTCGGTCAGATTAGTGAGTTCTTGGTCAACTGGTTGTTTTCGGTCAACGTGTGTTCTCGGTCTACCTTGGTTTTCTGTCAACACATTCAGTTCTTTGTCAACATATTCAGTTCTCGATCAACATTCCTTAGTTCTCGGTCAAAGTTATCAATTTTTAGTCAAACAGAGATCTCGGTCAAGGGTTCTCGTTAAAAAAAAAACTTTTTTGACAGAAAAATTTTTCTTGAACGAAATTTTTCCATAATACTATTATAAGTAAAAAAATTCATTTTTGAAAATTTTGGCAAAAATAAATTTTTTTGGTAAGTTTCGGTGAATTTTTGGCGGGAAAATCGGAAAAATTTGTCTTGAACAAACTTTTTCCTAAACACTTCTTTTGAGTGGGACATCTTTCTTGAGAATTTTGGCGATCATATTTTTCGAAAACAATTTTGGCGGGAAAATCGTATTAATTTCTTTAATTACTCAATGGATTCTCCACAACTTATCTCAATGTTTGGAAGTATTCTTAATCAGTATGCTCCCTCACAAGCAGTATTTCAGAGTTCGTCTATAGAGGTAGGTTTTCAATCATGTTCTCAAGATTGCATTGATAAAATAAATTTATATAAGCGCCACAATGATAACTTGATTAGAGACATGGAAAGAGTAAAATCTGAAAACTTTAAACTTAAGAAAAATGAAAAAGCTTTCCTAGACAAAATAGAAGCACAGAAAAAGGACATCTCTAAGCTTAAGTATGATTTCAGTATAAAAAGTTGTCACCACCTAGATTTCAAACAACAAATCGCTGAACTAACTGCTAAACTGGAAGCCTCCAAATTAGAAATTCTGAATCTAACTAATAAATTTGAAAGGGCTGAACTTGATTTCAAAAAATTCAAGGGTTCCAGTAAAGTAGTCAATTCAATGATTGAAAATCAATTATGATGGAAAGAAAACGAATGTGAGGGTATAGGATGTAGTCAAGTACCCCCTCTATACAATGACAACTATACTAGTCTTCCTCTTACCAAAGAGCAGGAAGAAAAGGTAAAAGACATGAAGTACGATAAACAGGTTCTATCTGAAATTGTTGGATCAGGTTCCATAGAGGAAATCAAGCATACTTTTAAATGTGTGAACAATATTGATGTTTCTACTTCATGTGCAGATATAGTAAATGATGTTTCTTCTGATAGTAAAGGGGTTCAGTCTAGTGAAAATGAATCTTATTCTAACGTGTCATCAAACTCAGATGACACCACAACACAAAATTGTACTAATAATAATACACATAGTTGTGGCAATAAAGGGTAGACACATAAGAAATCAGCACAACCAGGGCCGACCCAACTTCATTATGAACCCAAGCTAGTGCTTTGGGCCCCCCAAACATTTGAGGCCCCCATTTTAGAAAAAAATATATAACTAATATATATTATATCTTATGTTGTAAGCTAACAAATCTAGATTTAGTCTGCTGGTAGATGGAAAATAGATTAACTGCTGACTTTGAGCAACACATGTTCGATTCTCTCTGGAATCATTTAAATCATTTTTTTCAACCGCTGGTAAATGGCAAAAAAAAACTTGCAGCTTGAATCATTTTTTGCAAGATTTTTTTTATTGAAGATTTTTTTAGTACATTACGGCAAGGGCATATGCCACATGATACTTTATTATAATTTTATTTTTCAATAATGCTTCACCTATTTAAATAAAAGTGATTGTTGCACAAAATGTCAACCAAAAGATATTGAGATAACCATAAATATTTTATCTTGATTTGTCGTTTTATTTGACGAACTTGGCCCATCTTATGTCAAAATGTAGTTTATATGTTTGTTACGAACTTAATGTTATGTGAAAATATTTACCTAGTTTATAAATTGGTTTGAAGCTAATAAGTTCTTGGATAGTTAATAAAAAAATAAGGACTCAAACATTTTTTTAAAAAGGCCCCGGATTTATTTTTTCGCTTTAGGCCCCCAAAATGGTTGGGCTGGCCCTGAGCACAACAAGGACAATCTCATCCTCATAGATCCTCCGGATCTCCATGTGTTAATAAACCATTGGGTGGTATTTGTATTAAGAGGCAAACCTGTAACCACTGTGGCACGCCAGGACATATAGCCAGAAATTGTGTTCATCGTCTATATGTTCCCTATTACAAGCAAAATCAGAAGGCTGCGCCAAGGGGCAAGAAGAATGGAAAAACCTTCCCTAAGAAGTAATTCCAACATGAGGCAAGCACTTTCGTTGACATTAGAAGAAAGATGACGGCGTGTTTCGTCTGCGGGAACGGCGGGCATTTGGCAAATGAGTGTCACTACCGTGCTGTTAATAGACAAGCTCCTCAAGTGAAAGGTAATTGGTTCCAATCGAATCCATTGGTTAAACAAAATGCTTGTTTTATAAAACCACGAGTATCTGTTCAATGGGACAGATAGTCAAGGATTCAAAGTTAATATGACAGGTTTGCACTCAAATGATTTAGAAACTGTTAAAAGAAAAATAAATTTTCAGAAATCAAAGAGTGTGGAGAGTTCTAAGAATTCGAATTCGAATTGTTACACTCCAAAGTCGGCTCTTTTTAATTTCACTAAACCAAGACAGATTTGGAAACTTAAAACTCAGCAAACAGAATCTGTAATGACAAATGATTCTGTTAAAGATGGGAAAGATATGAGTTGGCAATAGGTCCCATATGTTGATGCTCAAGGTAACCCCAAGACATTTATGACTTGGGTTCCTATGTCCAACTGATCTCTCTATGCGTGTAGAAACAACCACAAATTCATTGTTTATTAAATGGGTTGTTCCAGGCAAATGACATGACAAATATCCATTGTTTTTTAAGTCTTTAAACCATAAAATGAATTATTTGTTGCCTGTACGAGAGTTTTTGGTGGTAGAACGTTTTAATCTGCTCTCTAAGTGTGTAGGAACAAATCAGGGATGCATTGCATATTAAAAAGTTTGTTCCAAACATTCAACTCGCAAGGATGAAGAATCTCAAAAAAAGTTTATTCTTAGGGGGAGATTCTCACAAATGAGAAAATGATGTCTTGAAGATAAAAGGTAACCTTATCACTTTGGTAAAAAATTACAAAATATGTTCACGTATAGTTTTTTATTTTATTTTATTTCAAAATGTGAAAATGACTTGATCGTACATGAGAAATGATAGTACATCAGTTGGCTGACTATCACACTTCATCTTATTTTATTATTAAGTACATTGTTTTCACGATTGAGTCTTTTTTAGGGTAAATTTGTACATATTTTATTTTGCACAAATTTAGGGGGAGAAAATTAAAAAAATTTAAAAAGAGTGTGTGTGTGTGTTTACTATTAAAATTTTATTAAAAGGTTACTTATTCACTTTCTTTTAAAATCATGTCGGTTGCTCCATTTGAAAGGACATATACTTATATATGTTTGGGCTTGTCATCTATTCGTAGATTCACAGGATAGCCATTTACCTAAAGACTGAAAGCATCTGGGGCGATTGTGATGTGTTTTTGTGTTTTGAATTCACTTAAAATTAGGTCGGTAACTCTGAGTTGGAAGGACACGTATTTTCATATGTGTTTGGTCCTGTTAACCACTTGTGGTCATACGGGATAGCCATTTACCTGAAAGATAAGAGCGACTGGGGTGACTGAGTTCTTAACATCTGTGTCTTATGTAACTCTCTGGGAAGTGATATGATTATTCAGTTAACAGCTTTTTAGAAGCTTCAAAATATTTTCAAACGAAAATTGATCCAACCTTTGGAAAATGATAGATAAATTGTTTTTTTTGCGCCTAACGGGTGAAGTTATTAAGCTTAAAAGGCACTAGAACATTCATTGATCTGCATGATAGCTTTCCATGATGCGTAAAAGTAGAAATGGTATAAACTAAATATGCTGAACTTACTGTGGAGAATCATTTTGAAGACATGTGCATGTCTCCATATACATCTCTCCGAATGATAGGCAGAAAAGCAATTACCCCAGTCATACACGAGCCCGTTTGTGTCTTGATCACCAAAAATATTGTGTTATTATGTTTATTATAAAAAAATATAATTTGTGCTGTTAAAATCTTGGTCTTTTCAAAAGCTTAAAGGGTAAAACTAGAACTACAAGGGTGGGGCATTCAAATAAGTCCTAAACACTCTGAATGAAAGGCATTTAAGTCCAACGTTCAACCTTAAAGCTTAAAATTTTTCTATTTTCTTTCCATAAATTTTTTGATCAAGCACTAGGGGGTTGGAGTCAAATTGGGGTGATTTGGGGAAAGCCAAATACACTTTGAGAAGAGATAGGAGGCATCACAGGTCCATGAGTGATGTCCATCTGAGATTTATGTCTAACTGAACCTCATCCATATCACTGATGTAATGAAAATCATGTTATGTCCATTATACCTACTATCAACATGTTTCTTTATGTCATAATAATGTTGAACATAAATCCTTGTGAAAGTACCTTAATCAATAAGATTCCATGTCAGGAATCTTTTCATAAAGGCGGCATGTTTATCAAAAACTGAAATTTGATCCCAATATTCTATTAAATTACAAGATGACTGGTATAAGTATGTATATGTTTATTATTATTAAAAAAAGAAATAAGAAAATAAAATAAAAAAACTTATTATAAGAACGTATATGAGTTGTGTTGTTAAAAACTTGGCATTTCAAAAGCTTAAAGAGTCAAACTAGAACTACAAGGGTGGGGCATTCAAATAAGTCCTAAACACTCTGAATGAAAGGCCTGTAAGTCCGGACGATTTGTAAGTCCAACGTTCAACCTTAAAGCTTAAAATTCTGTTTGAATATCTACAAAAATACAAAAATCTTTTGATCAAGCCCTAGGGGGTTGGAGTCAAAATAGGGTGATCCGGGGGAAAGCCAAATACGCTTTGAGAAGAGATAGGAGGCATCACGGCCCATAAGTGATGTCCATCTAAGATTATGCCTAATTGCACCTAATCTATATCACTGATGCAATGAAAATCATGATAAGTTTGTTATACCTGCTATCAACCTGTTTCTTTATGTCATAATAACGATGAACATGAATTTTTGTGAAAGCACCCTTAATCAATAAGATTCCATGTTCGGATCTTTTCATAAAGGCGGCAGTTTTATCAAAAACTGAAATTTGATCCCAAATTTTTGCCAAATTACAAGAAGACCCGGTTGATTAATTTTTTTTGTGTGTTGTGTTTGGTTTTATTTTATTTCATTTATTTTTTTCCTTGATTTACTCTTGTCGAATCAATTGTGTTAAGAAATCATTTTAAAGCTTGTTTTAGTTTTTGTCTTCAGCTCATGAAATTTTGATGTCGGTTATTGTGTTATAGTTAGTTTAGCTGGTATGATCTCATCTCAAATATTTTCAAGAAAATCATAAAAATTAGAAAAATAGTCTGTCTTATTTTGTTTTATTTAGTTATTTTCAAAATATTCTGGTTGATCTTTCTATCAAAGTTGATTGTTCTTTTAAGAATGATTTCTTGCAACGGAAACATATGAAGTATCCGAAATTCAAATTGGAAGATGCTGTCAATAAGGGGGAGATGGTGGAGTATTGGATACAGATGCTAAAGTTGCTGATCATGTTCAAGTAAAGGTTCTGAAGGTTTTGAAAGCATCAGTCTTAGGGGGAGATTGTTGGCTTATAAACAGGTTAGACTGACGCATATCAAAAGGCCACGACGTGATCAAGCCTCAAGTGAAATAAACGAGGACGAGTTGAAGAATTGCATTATGGTTGTGATGGTGTAATACCAAAATCTTCGGTTGTCTAGTAACATAGAAATCCCTATGGATTTCGGTTAGGCTAGTTTGGGCTTGGCCTTTGAGCTTTGTATGGTAACCCTATATATAGTTAATGTTAAGTCATCATTTAGGGTTAGCAGTTGTTAATTATATAGAGCCACCATCAAGAGAGCAAATACCGATTTGGGTAATCTCATGTACTAGAAGATTTAATAATATAATCGTGTGCATTTGGAGTATTATTGTGTTTATTATATTCAATTGCTCTTCTACCTCTTTCTTGAATCACCACTGTGTTATGATTCCGCACTAACATCGTGTTCGAGTTGATATCATATTGTAGCTTTGCATGATGCGTAAAAGTAGAAGTCATATAAACTAAATATGCTGAACTTACCGTGGAGAGTCATTTTGAAGACATGTGCATGTCTCCATATACATCTCTCCTAATGATAGGCAGAAAAGCAATTACCCAGTCATACACGAGCCCGTAAGTGTCTTGATCACCAAAAATATTGTGGTATTATGTTTATTATTATAAAAAAAAAGAAATAAAAAAACAAAATAAAAAAAATTATTATGAGTATGTATATAATTTGTGTTGTTAAAAACTTGGCACTTCAAAAGCTTAAAGGGTCAAACTAGAACTATAAAGGGCGGGACATTCAAATAAGTCCAAAACACTTTGAATGAAAGGCATGTAAGTCCGGACAGGCTTGTAAGTCCAACGTTCAACCTTAAAACTTAAAATTCTGCTCGAATATTTACAAAAATACAAAAATCTTTTGATCAAGCACTAGGGTGTTGGAGTCAAATTGGGGTGATCTAGGGGAAAGCCAAATACGCTTTGAGAAGAGATAGGAGGCATAACAGGTCTATAAGTGATGTCCATCTAAGATTTATGCCTAATTGAACCAAATACATATCACTGATGCAATAAAAATCATGATGCAATAAAATCATCTAAGATTTATGCCTAATTGTTATACCTGCTATCAACTTGTTTCTTTATGTCATAATAACGCTGAACATGAATCTTTGTGAAATAACCTTAATCAATTAGATTGCATGTTCGGATCTTTTCTTAAAAGTGGCAGTTTTTATCAAAAACTGAAATTTGATCCCAAATTTTTGCCAAATTACAAGAAGACCGGTGATTAAATTTGTTTTATTTGTTGTGTTTGGTTTTATTTTATTTCATTTATTTTTTCCTTGATTTACACTTGTCGAAACAAATGTGTTAAGAAATCGTTTTAAATTTTGTTTTAGTTTTTGTCTTCAGCTCATGAAATCTGATGTTGATTATTGTGTTATAGTTGGTTTAGCTGGTATGATCTCATCTCAAGTCTTTTCAAGAAAATCATATAACTAAGAAAAAATAAAAATTAAAAAAATATGTCTGTCTTATTTTGTTTTATTTAATTATTTTTAAAATATTTTGGTTGATCTTTCTATCAAAGTTGATTGTTCTTCAAGACTGATTTCTTGCAATGGAAGAATATGAAGCATCTGAGATTCAAATTGGATGATGCTGTCAATAAGGGGGAGATGGTAGAGTATTGGTTCAAGGTAAAGGTTCTGAAGGTTTTGAAAGCATCAGTCTGAGGGGGAGATTGTTGGGGTCATAAATTGGTTAGACTGACGCTATGAAAAGTCCATGACGTGATCATGACTAAAGTGAAATAAATGAGGATGAGTTGAATAATTGCATTATGAATTGTGATGGGGGTAATACCGAAATCCCTAAGGATTTCGGTTGTCTAGTAACACCGAAATCTCTATGGACTTCGGTTAGGCTTGTTTGGGCTTGGCCTTTGGGCTTTGTATGGTAACCCTATATATAGTTAAAATGTTTAGTCATCATTTAGGGTTAGCAGTTGTTAATTAGAGAGCGCCACCATCAGGAGAGCAAATACCGATTGGGTAATCTCATGTACTAGACGATTTAATAATATAATCTTGTGCATTTGGAGTATTATTGTGTTTATTATATTCATATCTTCTCTTCTATCTCGTTCTTGAATCACCACTGTGTTAGGATTCCGCACTAACATCGTATTCGAGTTGATATCATATTGTAGTGATCCAGATTCGGGACTTACATTAATAAAAGTATACCTTTCTTTTACTTATTTTCTAATAATAATAATAATAATAATAACTTTATTTACAACAAAGAATAATATCATATTCACATTTCTTTCCTTTTATATTCTTTGTTTATGTTTTCTTTTGTTTATTTTCGAGGTATCTAGTTTATCTTCGACTTAGGGTTTTAAGCCTTTTAATAATTTATTATTATTTTATTCGGGCATTATGCCTACCCTTGGTTGGCTTGTAAAAACTATACACAATCGAGCAGCACTTCGACGTCTTTCACTGTTCTTGTGCTTCCCTTAATCAACACCACTTCTCACGCAAAATGAGGCACCAACACTTCACCACATGTCGGCACGCTTATCGAGGCGGGTCATCGTGACGTCTCTTGGCGGCACGTTCATCGAAATAAAACGCCGTCGGTGTGTGGCACGGAAATCAAGGAAAACTTTGGATTTTGGCACGATTTACGAGGTAAGATCGGTGGCAACGTGTCACGAGGCGATTTTTAGTGAGAGAAATATTTCTAGAGAGACATTAGACCTGATTTTGGTGTGTGAAAAATGAGAGGCTGGAACCTACTATTTATAGACAATTCCCGGGACCCATCTCGAACCCCGATGGTCCTTTGATCAGCCCGTCGCGTATCGCAATGTAGGTCTGATGAGTCGCAACTAGGGTTGCCACGTGGCGAAATTTATGCCACATGGGGACACGTGGCGGGACATGTGTCCACCTGTCAGAGTGAGTCATCTCGATACGCGATGACTTTGGCCCTCAGTCCGTCTTGTACCAACTTTGGGCCAGAAGACATAATTTTTATTTTTGGTTTTGGAGTTTAGAACTTGTCACTTTTGCTCCTTTAACTTTTGAAACTTGGGATTTTTGATCCAAAACTTTCACGACGTTACATCAAAAAATGGACTTATTGAACCCGTTAGTAAGAACGATTTACGTAGAAAACTCTAGCTTAAACGGGTTCGAAATCAATAAAGGTGTAAACTTTATTGATAAGTAAGCTAGATCTTGGTCTAGAATAGAAAGGAGCATGTTTAAAAGATAAACAACACAAAAATATGGATGTGGATGTTAGATTATGAAGTGAAAATGATAAATATGGTATTTAATACCCTACAGTGGGTATATTCGAATAGAATACTACAGACTTAGAAATTAATTCAATTCAAATGTAATACCCATTCGAATAGAATGTCCATTAGAATAGAATACTCCATTCAAATGGAATACTCATTCGAATAGAATACTCCATTAGAAGAGAATACTCCATTCAAATGGAATACTCCATTCGAATAGAATACTCCATACTTAGAATTTTTATGAGGAAACTTAAATGATGTGTAAAAGGTTAGTGATTGTTATATATAATTATCATACAGTTAGCCGTGCTCAAATAAAGAAGGGGATTACTATAAACTCGGAATGAAACAAGAGACATGTGAGTTTCTAGGCCCATTTCCTTATTATGTTTTCGGGGTTGTGTGCATACTCGATGTGAATGTTAATACACTTAACTTAAGTGATAAGTGTATGCTATATATGATATATGTGATAGAATCCCTAATTTCACTCTCTTTCTTATGATATTACCTTCATGTATATAGGTGTAACGATTCCGGCAAATTCAGGTATACCCTAGCCGGAATATACTATTTACGTGTTATTCAATACTGAATATATGAATTATAATGTGTTTATACGAGTATATAAGATTCACCGTACGAATTATACTCGAATATACAGATAGTCGTATTGGAATTACGATTAACCTATGAACGGTTATTGAAACCCGAACGAATCGGGGGTTACATTATATACGAAATATATGATGTTTATTAAGGTTTACGAAGTATTAAATCTTCGGGATGAGTGAATTATAGCACAGAAAAAGGATTTCGATTTAATGGTACGTCGGTACGTTAAACGAAACCTTTAATATCAAACCAAGCAAGAGACGATCGAACAAGCCGAAAAAGATGCACAATTACCGACAATATGATGTGTTGAGTCAATAAACGTCATGGTTTAAGTTTTTAAAGTT
The DNA here is from genome assembly GCF_021521415.1 of Bidens hawaiensis. Lineage (NCBI taxonomy): Eukaryota > Viridiplantae > Streptophyta > Magnoliopsida > Asterales > Asteraceae > Bidens > Bidens hawaiensis. Next base: position 121,756 of record NW_027498512.1, read on the forward strand.
TTTAAATCAGTTTTATATAAATTTCATTTTTAAGCCGAAAAAACGACCGTTTTGGCCTCGTTTTGAGCGGAATTAAACGTTTAACCGAAAAACGAACTGAACCAGATTATCCACAACATTATCCGGATTACACAATCCGAATGTGTGGCAATGGTTGGAGATGTGGGCCCCCCCACTAACATAACATGGACCGATCGGTCCATGCTACACACATACACATTCACTTTTTCTTCTTTCTCCAATATTACTCTCCAAATCCTCTCAAAACTCTTCAACATCCATCCAAAACCCAAGTTTTTAAGCAAGAACACAAGGTAAAAACCGAGTTGTGATCGTGTTTATCTTCTTTTCTTGGTTCATTTATAAGGAAATGAGGTTTCAAATGAAAAATGGGTGAAAACCCAAAATGAAACCGATTCTTGGAGGATCAAGTGATGTATACAAGTTATACAAAGGATCTTGGTCCAAGAAAGTAGTTAAAAGAGTCAAAAACGAATTTTTACGGTCAAAATCTTTGTTTTGATGTTTTAATCGAAACCATGAAAGAAATGGCTTGATTGTGGGTATAACTTGCTTGGTGTGGTGTTGTTGTGCTTGTAAGTGTTGTATCTAGTGGCTAGCAAAGGCTAGAAACCAAGATCTTTGCGATCTAACGCTAGAAAACACAAGATAGTTCGGTTTTCGTATGATTTAGATAATTTGGACAGATTGTGATGGACCTAGAGTTGGGTCACGAAATTTCACAGAGATGATCTACACATGAAAATATGAGATCTGTGAATTTTTGGTAATTTTTGGATAAAGGATGAATATTTGGTGAATTTAATGCTCGGTTTTGGCCAAAAAGGGTGAAAAATAGCTAAACATCATGAAAAATTTGGAAAATTTACGATAAGCTTTTTATAACATATAAAAGTCACACACAAAATTTCAGGTTCATTGGAGAAGTCTAAGTAGGCTTTTCGGTAAAACGAGTTCTAGGGATTTCTAGCTTGGTTTTGGTAAAAATGGCATGAAAAGTGAGTTTTTGGTTCTGGAAAAATTACAGGGAACTATGTGGGTGACAGGGGTCATCCCAGAAAAATTTGAGATTTTTCGAAGGTCGTTTGGTATTTTCGACATATTTGGTGTTTAAATGACGTTTAAAAATGGTTAAATAAATTTTAGATATAAAAATTAATTCTGGAAAAATTTTATAAAATTCCTTACTGTCAAAATATGGTTTGTACAAAATTTCAAGGTCCGAGTCTAAACGGATATTTATTTGTGCTAAATGGAACTTAAAAACAAACTTTTAAAGCTTAAAACGAGTAAACCGGCGAAGTTCGCCTAAGCGAGCTGACTGGTGTTTGAAAACCTTAAAAATGGATGATTTTTATCTAAGTTAATCAAGTAAAAATAAATCATCCGAAAATAATTCGGATGATTTGGGTAATTTTACCCGATTTAACCGTTTCCGGTGTATTAAAGACGGAAACGGGCCCCGCGGCCAAACGGGGTGTCTAACCGAGCTCTAATTTCACCACTTTAATGAAAATATCAATAATAACTATTTTCGGGTCGTGTGTGGTCAAACTTATTTTTGTAAACGTAAAGACGGATAACCGTGCTAGGCACGCAAAACGAGAAAACAAACTAACGGTAGTTTTGACTAAAGAACTCTAGGTGATATCACAATCTAAGTCCTGAAAAGTATTTCGGGGTTAACATTGTCCTCGGATCGTGTACGGTACTGGGTTAGCAGTGTCCCCAGACGTACCGGTTAACACGAATTTAAGTTATATTGATAGAAATTGTGTAGTAACGATTTGGGGATCGTATTACAGATCTGTACCAGTAGCCGTGCACCGTAGTACATCTTGCTCACAAGAAGGTGAGTTTTCACGAGCCCCTTTTTACTGAACTGTTTTAAATATTTTCCCGGGGCGGAAAGCATGTTTCTATCAAAGTGTTTAACTACATGCTAATCGCACGGAAACGAATGTATTTATATAATGTTTATTGTAC